>NC_091221.1:9149473-9449473 GCF_040958095.1 Procambarus clarkii
AGTCATTAAAAATTTTCAGAACGGAAGAGGTTGTATATGATTTATGATTTAGATTAATCTATCTATTTTGAGCTCCGCTTTAGGGGGGGGTTATGGCCCCCCTTTTTCAATCTCCTGGCCCCTCCACCCCTCCTTTTTGTCGTATGAAAATCCACAAATGTGTATATTCTAGTTTGGATACATTAGTAACAACTAATATATGTATAATATCTCTACGTTCTCCAATAATTTTCCGTTGTGTTTTTGAGATATATACAAGAGTTGTTACATGGTTGTAGAGCCACTAGTACGCGTAGCGTTTCGGGCAGGTCCCTGGAATACGATCCCCGCCGCGAAGAATCCTTGTTACAACCAAGTACACATTTTACTGTTGAGTTAAACAGAGGCTACAGTTAAGGATTTGCGCCCAGTAAATCCTCCCCGGCCAGGATACGAACCCATGACATAGCGCTCGCGGAACGCCAGGCAAGTGTCTTACCACTACGCCACGGAGACTGTTGTGTTAAACGGTTCAAAACCACTTGTTAGGTCGATGAAGACCTATCAAAGACCAGGGTTTTTAAGGATACTTTAATTACCCAACTGTGACCAACTAGCAAGTACTGCTCAATTCTGAAGAATGTTAGGCTTGAATGCACTTAAAGCTGGGAGTGGGGGGGGGGGGCAAGGATTCACTTCCAATGTGCATACTGTGTCTCATTTGGTGTCAAGTTGCCCAATCACTTGAACTGGGTGGTAGAGGCGTCGCTTCTTGCAGGTCGGCGTTCAATCCCCCCTCTCCAATCGTACAAGTAGATTGGGCACCATTTTTTTTACGACGAATCCTATTCCTCGTATCCCTTCAAAGAGCCAAATAGTCGTGCTGGGTAGTTTCGCGTTCTCCAGATAGTTGAACGATGTCACAGTAAATAGTTAAATAGTATTGGTTATTCCTTGAACAAGTCCACAAGGGCCGTGATGAGGATTCGAACTTGCGTCCGGGAGCATTCCAGACACTGCTTTAATCGACTGAGCTACGACAGGGTAAAGAGTTGAAACCGAAGTTCTGCTGAACTTACTGGATCCCGTAGCCTCTCAGAGGCACAAATTACGGGATCCAGTAAGTTCAGTAGAACTTCGGTTTCAACCCTTTTAACCCTGTCGTAGCTCAGTCGATTAAAGCAGTGTCTGGAATGCTCCCGGACGCAGGTTCGAATCCTCGTCACGGCCCTTGTGGATTTGATGCATTTGATGCATCACGTTAGTGTGATCTGTGTGTGTAGTGGTTATTCCTTGCTAGTTAGACTCTTGTATTGACAAAGGACGATCATCCATGAACAGTTGAACCTTTTTTTGTAAAGATTTAACACTGTGTTTTTTTTTTTGTTTTTTTTTTGTTTTTTTTTGTTGTGTTCTTTGTGTGTGTGTTTTTTTTTTGTTTTTTTTGTTTTTTTGTGCGTTTTTTTTTTTGTGTTTTTTGTTTTGTGTGTGTGTGTTTTGTGTGTTTTTTTTTTTTTTTTTTTTTTTTTTTTTGTGTATGTGTTTTTTTTTGTGTTTTTTGTGTGTGAGGGGGGGGGGGTGTGAGGGTAATCCTTGCCGCCGGGAGAGTGAAGAGAAACGTCAAATGCAAACAAAAAAAATAAAAAATTAACTCATTAGTGGCTCGCTAAAAGTGAAACACATTTTTATTCATCGATAGATTTCGCTAATTCTAAAAATGGGGATTTTTTTTAACGTAATTAATTAGGAGTATTTGTCCACGGAAAGATCTGCAATGTAGACACCTGCTATTCCCCCCCCCCAATCCTCGCCTGTCACCCCCCAATCCCCCCCCCCCAATCTCCCCCTACGTGATGAGTGAGAGCAATTCCGGTGAAACTGTTTTGGTTAATGTATTTCGTTGTAAACTTGAACAGTGATTTGCTTTCATTTTTCACAGCAAAGAGCTGGGATTGGAGCTTTAAGCACTGCTTGTTTTATTTTCCCAGGCCCGGTGTTAATGCGGGCCCGGTTTCTCATGGACTTGTGGTCAACCAGGCTGTTAGTGGTCACTGCTCGTAATATAAATTACGGGCCATTTAATTAGGTCTCTTGGGGACTCCATTGTGATTCTAAATTACCTGTAGTCACCCATTTGGGTCTTCTTGTTCCATGGAGATTAGATTGTGGTTTTCCCCTAGAACAGTATCCGTTAATGGATTTACATCCAGACTCTCCCTAAAATACCGCTGGAGGGAACAGTTAAGGATCATTGCTAATCACCTAGGGCCATATTCACGAAATCACTTACGAACGTGTACATCTTTCCTCAATCTTTGACGGCTTTGGTTACATTTATTAAACAGTTTACAAGCATGAAAACTTGCCATTCAACTGTTATTGTTATAAACAGCCTCCTGGTGCTTCGTAGCTCATTAACTGTTTAGTAATTGGAAACCAGCCCGTCCTCCAAACAAAGATCCAAAAGTGATTCCATGCACCCGCCAAACCCCCCCCCTGTTTATGAATGAAAAGCGGTTTACACACGACTCACAACTGCTGACGTTCGAACATATCCGGAACAAGTGCTTCACTGACGAATTTTGTTCGAATCACAACGCTATAAATGCTTCACCCACGTACTACAAATACAAATAATCGCCAACAGAACCTAAACACCTAACCTAACCTATGCCTATATATGCACAATATGCTAATATATTATACTATTAATTTATACTTGAGAAAATTCCCGTTTTGAATGAACAGCAAGTTAAAATTTATGAATGCGTCTGTGGGGTCGACCGCTGGGTGTAATGGACTTGAGTCGAGGATGGGTTGTTGGAAACAAAGCCGCCAAAGATTGAGAAAAGATGGACAGGTTCGTAAGTGCTTGCGTAAGTGCTTTCGTGAATCTGGCCCCCTAGAGTCTGATGTAGGGGCTCGAACCTGGCAGTTAGCGGTGGCGAGTCGTAGAACCTATGCGCTGATACAGAGATTAATAATCGATGTAAACTCTTATGTTCCAATGTAATATTGTATATAGGATTTTTACTAACATGGGATTTAGGAGTGATGCTATGGCCTCCTAGGATTTTTAAGGGATTTTGTCGTGCAGAAAATCTGACCCTCCCATTAGGCAACCCCCACAACAGTTGCCTAATTCCCGGCTACTTATTTACTACTAGGTGAACAGAGGCTTCAGGGGGAAAGAGAACTTGCCTAAGCGATTCTGTAAACTTTGTGTATCTAGGTTGCTATTCTAGGACATAGACCACAATAATTTTTATCTTTTTGTTTACAAAGATATTTTCTCCCAATTTGGTACAAGACTTTTACTCAGATGAAGAATCTCTTTCCCCCCCCCCCCCCCACCCCCCAAAATCTAGGTTGTTTAAGATTTGCTACTTGGAACAAAAAGTTCCAAGTAGCACGGGCTATGGTGAGCCCGTGAAATCTAGATATTTACACAATGCCACACTTACCTGGAAAATAGTTACTTGGCGCCTAGTTCTACAACACAAACCTCCGTTTTCTGTGAGATCGGTGACCCGCTGAGACATTCAGACTCCAATTAGCCGAAGGATTTGTTGATGTCTTTCCCTTCTCTCGGGCTAGTTTACTACTGGAATCTAACTGTCCTTTAAAACTTGTCCCCCCCCCCCCCCCACATGTGGGATAGCCTTGTGATGCCATGGGAAGTGTGGGGGATTCGCTGTTGGCTTCGTGTGTGTGTTGGTCCATTACTTCGCGAGTCTGTTGGTCCATTACTTCGCGAGTCTGTTGGTCCATTACTTCGCGAGTCTGTTGGTCCATTACTTCGCGAGTCTGTTGGTCCATTACTTCGCGAGTCTGTTGGTCCATTACTTCGCGAGTCTGTTGGTCCATTACTTCGCGAGTCTGTTGGTCCATTACTTCGCGAGTCTGTTGGTCCATTACTTCGCGAGTCTGTTGGTCCATTACTTCGCGAGTCTGTTGGTCCATTACTTCGCGAGTCTGTTGGTCCATTACTTCGCGAGTCTGTTGGTCCATTACTTCGCGAGTCTGTTGGTCCATTACTTCGCGAGTCTGTTGGTCCATTACTTCGCGAGTCTGTTGGTCCATTACTTCGCGAGTCTGTTGGTCCATTACTTCGCGAGTCTGTTGGTCCATTACTTCGCGAGTCTGTTGGTCCATTACTTCGCGAGTCTGTTGGTCCATTACTTCGCGAGTCTGTTGGTCCATTACTTCGCGAGTCTGTTGAAGCCAAACTGATGTTGACTCGCTCACAGACTTGATCAACTTGTGGGCTACGAGCGCATCCAATCTTCTTTATCGAGGGAGACCCATCATGGCTATACGGCTAACGAAGCCGCTTGCCTCGATTCAATCAAGTTTTTAATTAATTTTTTTTTTTGACAGTAAAATAAAGCATATGTAATACCTTTGCTCTAAGCGTGTACTCGATTCAGACGCTACGCAATTCTTCCCATACGATTCACAAAATTTTCTGCAGGTTGGAAAAACAAAATTGTTTAGATCTAATCATGTTATTTTCGGCTGCTCCAAGTCGCTAGGAAATGGCTGCACTGATTTGACATTTTCAGCTGTGCTCATTCGTCAGAGAAATTAACTTTTGCTTCTTCTAATCACAGATTAGATAGTTCAAGACTTGGAATATCGTGAAGGATGGGTAGTTATTGATGGCAAAGTTGATATAGTGTAGTATATGCACTTGAAATTTAATAAAGGAAAACGGAAGAACTTCAATTTGTCGGAAAGCCGAGGGATCCGAATCCTATCATCTTGGAGGAGAAAAGGGGATTGGGAGGATATGATAACGACATAAAAGATACAAATAGGAATTGATAATGTGGATAGAACAACTTTTCAAACCTAGAACAGTGGAGCCAGGGAGCTGCATGCACATAGGAACAAGGAATGTATTTTAATTGACAATAGTAGACTTTTATCTATTTTTTTAATTACAAAACGTTAAACGTTTTTTAGTTGTGAAAAAAAGTTAGACAAGTCTGTAAAGCTTGATAACAATAGAAGGATCCCTTGACTGTTTCAAGCGTAGGTTAGACATGTATATGAATGAGATTGGGTGGTTATAAATAGGAGCTGCATCATATGGGCCAATAGACTTTCTGCAGAATACCTTCATATGTTTAACTTAGGGCTATGATCCAGAGTTCGATCCTGGATGCACTCACCATGGCTGTAAATATTCCTCATGATCTCTAGCGGGCCTCTCCCAACTTTTCAAAATGGTACGTGGGTGGTGTGGGAGTATCATAGGTTTTTGGGGTCGGCCCCAATGCCAGCTTTTAAGAAATATAGGCTGCATTTTTTTTTTTAAACCTGAAATAGGATCTGCTTTCTTGATCATTTTTAGCAGTGTTTTTTCTCCTCTTTGTAATACATTTTCTGAGGGGAAGAAAGGGATAAAAGAGAGAACATGTTGAACAAAGGGAAGAATGTTAGGAGAAAGTTAAATGGTGAGAAATTATTCATTCACTTCCTACAATTTAAAATATTCTAATCGGAAGCAAATATATACATGTATATATGTTATTTATACAAAAAAAACATGATTTTTTGGTTTGAATAACAATAAAATTAGTGTGCGTGTTTCAAGGGGGACAATTCTAAGCGAAGTTACTATATATAGCCCCCTTGGGACCCTGATAGCCGCTGATGAAAATGTGTATATGCCTTTGTTTGACGATTTTTACCAGAAATAAACACGGGTGGAATTTATTAGGTCTGCATATAAATCCCCAGCCGCTCTGGCTTCCATAGTTGTTACTCGCTCGGAGATGCGTCCTGTCGTAGCTGCCATGGTCTGTGTGTGCCTTTGGGTTACGTTGTCTGAAGGGAATGTTGTGGGAAGGTGTGCGAGTGCCTTTGGGTTACGTTGTCTGAAGGGAATGTTGTGGCAAGGTTTTTGCGAGTGCCTTTGGGTTACGTTGTCTGAAGGGAATATTGTGGGAAGGTGTGCGAGTGCCTTTGGGTTACGTTGTCTGAAGGGAATGTTGTGGGAAGGTACTGAGGTAACCTCATCCCTACCTCGTAAAGCTTTTGGTACGCCCACTCCACCCCTCGCCTCGGGATTCGTAGTCCTAAGGTTCCGGGTTCGATCCCCGGCGGAGGTAGAAACAAATGGGCAGTTTCTTTCACCCTGATGCACATGTTCACCTAGTTGTAAATAGGTACTTGAGAGTTAGATAGCTGCTACGGGCTGCTTCCTGGGGATGGGTAACACAAATAGGAGGCTTGGTCAAGGACCGGGCCGCGAGGACGCTAAGCTCCGAAATCATCTCAAGATAACCCCTCTTCCCCCCCTCTCTCCCCCCCTTCCCAAACTAAAGAGGGGGGGGATCAACCCCCACCACCTTGAGTACCACCACCCCCCTACCCCTACCACCCCTACTGCCACCCCCCCTCTCGAGTACCACCCCTACCCCCCCTTCTCGAGTACCACCCCTACCCCCCCTTCTCGAGTACCACCCCTACCCCCCCTTCTCGAGTACCACCCCTACCCCCCCTTCTCGAGTACCACCCCTACCCCCCCCCCCTCTCGAGTACCACCCCTACCCCCCCCCTCTCGAGTACCACCCCTACCCCCCCCTCTCGAGTACCACCCCTACCCCCCCTTCTCGAGTACCACCCCTATCCCCCCTTCTCGAGTACCACCCCTACCCCCCCCCTTCTCGAGTACCACCCCTACCCCCCCTTCTCGAGTACCACCCCTACCCCCCTTCTCGAGTACCACCCCTACCCCCCCTTCTCGAGTACCACCCCTACCACCCCCCTTCTCGAGTACCACCCCTACCACCCCCCCTTCTCGAGTACCACCCCAACCCCCCCCCCCTCTCGAGTACCACCCCTACCCCCCCCCTCTCGAGTACCACCCCTACCCCCCCCTCTCGAGTACCACCTCTACCCCCCCCCCCTCTCGAATACCACCCCTACCCCCCCCCCCCTCTCTCGAGTACCACCCCCACCATCCCCCAGTACCACCACCCCCCTGTACCACCCCCACCCCCCACCACCTCCAGTACCACCCCCACCACCACCACCACCACCCCCCCCCCAGTACCACCACCACCACCACCACCCCCCAGTACCACCCCCACCCCACCACCACCACCCCCCAGTACCACCCCCCCCACCACCACCCCCCCCACCACCACCACCACCACCACCACTGCAGGAAACCTCGTCTCTCATCAGTCAAATTCAAAAAACGGTAAATGGACGCCATATGCCCAGATGACTCTTTCGAAAATCGGGTCTTTGCATGCTCACGTCGGCATGAACTACCGTGAATGGATTACCCGGGATAGCTCGACCGTCGGTTCCCCTCAACCGGCCCCGCCAACTTCCACTACTCAATACCACTTTTTCCAAGATTACTTTTTTTCCGAGGGGGGGGAAAAGGGACGTTTTGGCTTGCGTGCTCCTTATCATATCGTCTATAATATTCTTTATACAAGATGTCGAACGCAGTCATCTTTTAGCGTGGTTCTAAGATTCGGGGGAAGATTGTATTTTGGGATTGGGAGATAGGGCCTGGTGGATAGCGCGCAGGACTCGTAATTCTGTGGCGCGGGTTCGATTCCCGCACGAGGCAGAAACAAATGGGCAAAGTTTCTTTCACCATGAATGCCCCTGTTACCTAGCAGTAAATAGGTACCTGGGAGTTAGTCAGCTGTCACGGGCTGCTTCCTGGGGGTGGCCTGGTCGAGGACCGGGCCGCGGGGACACTAAAGCCCCGAAATCATCTCAAGATAACTTCAAGATAGGGAAGTTTAGTTTCCTATCCTCTTCCAATCCCAGAGATTTAGAGCTCGGGGATCGAACGTCTCACTTAAGGGAAAAAAATTGGTTTGTCTTGTCAGAAATGTGTGAATGCAAACACTCCACTTAACACATCGAGGTCCATGAAAAGAAAATGTTAGTGTTCATAGATTTCTATATTTTTTTTCAATTACGTCGCATTTTTTGACGGATTGTTGTTTAAGATTCGGCTACTGGTAACTAAAAGTTCCAAGTAGCACGGGCTATGGTGACCCCGTGATGTACTTACCTGGCACAGGAGCGGGGCTGAAACTGCAGGCAGGCATGTTGTTGTGTTATAGATTCAGCTACTCGGAATAAGTTCCAAGCAGCATGGGCGAGCCCGTAACTTACCTGGCACAGGAGCGGGGCAAGTAGCACGGGCTATGGTGAGCCCGTGATGTACTTACCTGGCACAGGAGTGGGGCTGAAACTGCAAGCAGGCAGCAGGCTATCGACTAAATACCTATCCCTGGTCCCTGCCAACCAGGGGGAAGCAGGGACACACAAGGGGAGAAGAGGAAAATGGGAAAAGGGGTTAGGGGGGGGGGGTGTCTGGGTTGCCGGTTAAAGGCCTTTGTAGTGCCGGGTATTGTCTCTCAGGAGGTCCTTTCTTCCCCGGCTGACGTCTGAGTGGCAGGCCTCAAAGAGTGCCTGTACGCACGCTATATTGTCGAGTGCTGGACCTCCCTCGCCTGTCCTACGCTTGTCTGGTTCTTTCAGTCCGCCTCCACGACCTGTCCCTTCCCAGGGCTGATCTCAGTCATTACCTGAAGCTTGTTCCGTTCCCAGCGACCTGTGTGCCTGGTGCCTATGTTGTCCTTGTGTGTGACCTTGGGTAGAGCGACGGTCTCGCTTCATGCAGGTCGGCGTTCAATACCCGACGGTCGAAGCGAGAAAGAGAAGGTAGAGGGGGGCAGGATGAAAGAGTAAGATCTTGGGGAAATATACCCACCATTAAACAGTGGGGTTATTGAACAAACTCGAGCCAGTAGAAAGTCCGTAGGGTTTGACGAGGTATTTGTAAGGGTGCTGGATGTAGGTAAATGAGAACACACATACTACTCCTAATTACATCACTTTCTGTAATGTAGTGCTACACAAGTCTTCTCGGATTGGCCCCTTCTTTTGATAATTACTTCTGTAATATGTACTTCTACCGTTTCAATTCAACCAACTTTACTAGTCAAACATGCAAATATATGTATGTGATTATGTCTGTACACTCGGATTAATCACCTAATTGTGCTTGCGGGGGTTGAGCTCTGGCTCTTTGGTCCCGCCTCTCAACCAACTGGTGTACAGGTTCCTGAGCCTATTGGGCTCTATCATATCTACACTTGAAACTGTGTATGGAGTCAGCCTCCACCACATCACTGCCTAATGCATTCCATTTGTCAACTACTCTGACACTAAAAAATTCTTTCTAATATCTCTGTGGCTCATTTGGGCACTCAGTTTCCACCTGTGTCCCCTTGTGCGTGTGCCCCTTGTGTTAAATAGCCTGTCTTTATCTACCCTGTCGATTCCTCTTGAGAATCTTGTACGTGGTGATTATATCCCCCCCCTCTAACTCTTATGTCTTCTAGCGACGTGAGGTTTAATTCCCGTAGCCTCTCCTCGTAGCTAAATAATATTGTCATTGTCAAGACAATCGACTTGATATTAATCCAAGACGGACCGAAACGTCGTTATCTCCTTATCTTCTGAACTTGGTTTAGTCATCATATTATCATCCACGTTATTGTGACTCATCGTCCGTATAATATGAATAGGGCTCATAGTCCGTAATTAATCACTGTATACTATAGAGAAGAGGAAGCCTATCATGAGAGCATCACTGCAATTCAAACTTGATTGGCTCCGGCTAATCCATCACTGTCAATCACCAAAGGGGCATTTTATTAATGTCCTCCGCAAACTAAATCGTGCACGCCAATATAATTGTGAATTATAATTTAATTAGCGACTTGGCTCCCAACAAGCGTTGTTCAGTGATATATTAACGAATGCTACGTCATATGAATTACGAGATGGGGAGATATTGAGCAGTAGGCCTGTGTGACTATGGCGTACGGAATTTTGGTACATGTGAAGTTCTTGCCTGGGATTATAGCTCCCGTTATTATAGCTCCTGTTATTATAGCTCCCGTTGATCGGTGTCAAGTCGGGGCTCTCGCATGATCCGTTGTCGGGTCGGGGCAATGGATCAGATACAATATAGATCTGATTGTATGTCTGTACAATACTGCTTCGAGTCACTTTGAACCATACGTCCTTGATATTGGTTTCACTGCCCAGAATATCTACATGGTGTCCATACATAGTCTGTTATGGCTGCGTGTAGCTAGGAAGTTTTGTGTAGGTTTACAACGTCCTCCTCGTGACCCAGGGAGCAGGGTTCGATCCCCGTACGGGCTTCATGTCCTCGATAGCTGGAACTCTGGGAGACGGTGTGTGTGTTGGGGAAATGCTATTGAAATGTCTCTCGGAACGTGGAGGCGCGGGCAAGTAAGTGCCAAGTAACTTTGACGTCACTAAGACGTCAAAGTTAGGTTTTTGGTTCCTTGAAGCGCTCTCCATTTTCTTTGGCAATTAATTGATATGGATACTGGATAATCTTTGTTTTGCAGAGACCTACAGTTGAATACTGTTCTTCCTGTGTTGTTAGCTATATCGGGTAACGAGGCACCCCCCCCCCCCCTTCCTCTAGGCCAATTACTGATTACCTTCCAATGGCTGCGACCCACAATAGTTGGCTAACTAGTGGGTTACAGGTCTGGCTGGAAGACTAGCAAAAGACACACACATCTGGTGAACTTGAAAGGGTGCCTTTTTGACAGTCTCTCGTGGTACAGTGGACTAGAGCGCATCTGGGAGCACTTAGCGCGTTGGTTCGAATCCTCATCATGGCCCCCTTGTGGATTTGTTCATTTGATATATAACATTACTGTGATTTCTCTATGTAGTAGTTATACTAAAAACGCTGTCTAGCTGTTCCTTGCTAACGAATAACCGGAAAAAATCCCTTCAAACCACAGGGAAATCACACGACACTTAAAAGGGCAACACCCCCCCCCCCCCACACTCACTCACACGTGTGCATTTGCCTCGGGAAATCGACTCCTGGCTTCGTCTCTTCCTCGACGACACACAAAATCACGCCGACCATTCAGCCACAAACTCCCCCGAGGGTGACGGACCGCATCTACACAAGCTGTCCGCTACCAGTAACCATATTGACTCGTTACTCCCTGTGAGTGAGAGGAGAGGTTGTGTGGGGTCCCCCCTAAAAAAAAAAAAAAAAAAAAAAAAAAAAAAAAAAAAAAAACTTAAGAAAATGCGTGGGAGAGCAAGCCCCACCCCCCCACCCCCTCTTCTTTTTTTTTTTTTTTTTGCGCAGGAGAACCTTGTTCCCCTGTTTGTTCCCCCTGTAAAGTTTAGCGAGACTAGCCCAGAGCCTCTGGCCTCCACACAAAGAAATCACAATAGCGTGATGCATCAAATGGACAAATCCACACGAGCCGTGATGAGGATTCGAACCTACATCCAACTATAGACACAATTATTGCACACGATATATATATATATATATAAAATATCTGGAAAGAACTTTACCTCGCAGGACACTAATTTATTTCAGGCTCCGATGTAGCATTTTCTCCCTATTGGCATCAATTTTGTATTTTATTTTTGTTGTAATATATTTTAGGTAAATTATATTTTTAGGTCATAATGATTATGGAAAGCCTGAGGCGAGCCATCATCCCCGGAGGTTCCCTTATCGGCTTCACCCACTCTGATGAACTATGGGATCACCATAACCGGTGCTACTTGGAACATTTTGTTCCAAGTAGCGAATCTTAAACAACAACAAAACTGATTCACCATTTAGGGGCCCCTTTGTTGTTTCCTTTTGAGCCTGTATTTGGTCCTTGAATTGGTGTATTTGGTTCTTGAATTGGTGTATTTGGTGCTTGAATTGGTGTATTTGGTGCTTGAATTGGTGTATTTGGTGCTTGAATTGGTGTATTTGGTCCTTGAATTGGTGTATTTGGTGCTTGAATTGGTGTATTTGGTCCTTGAATTGGTGTATTTGGTGCTTGAATTGGTGTATTTGGTGCTTGAATTGGTGTATTTGGTGCTTGAATTGGTGTATTTGGTGCTTGAATTGGTGTATTTGGTGCTTGAATTGGTGTATTTGGTGCTTGAATTGGTGTATTTGGTGCTTGAATTGGTGTATTTGGTGCTTGAATTGGTGTATTTGGTGCTTGAATTGGTGTATTTGGTGCTTGAATTGGTGTATTTGGTCCTTGAATTGGTGTATTTGGTCCTTGAATTGGTGTATTTGGTCCTTGAATTGGTGTATTTGGTCCTTGAATTGGTGTATTTGGTGCTTGAATTGGTGTATTTGGTGCTTGAATTGGTGTATTTGGTGCTTGAATTGGTGTATTTGGTGCTTGAATTGGTGTATTTGGTGCTTGAATTGGTGTATTTGGTGCTTGAATTGGTGTATTTGGTGCTTGAATTGGTGTATTTGGCCCTCGAATTGGTGTATTTGGTCCTTGAATTGGTGTATTTGGCCCCCGACGTGGTGTATTTGGCCCCGAATTGATGTATTTGGCCCAAAATTGTTGTATTTGAGCCTGGGAGACGGAGTAGAGGGTGATGAAGGCTGCCGAAAAGGAGAATTAATGTGATGAATAATGCCGGAGACCAGAACGGGGAATGAGAAGGACTGGAGACACAGAAGAAAGGAAGGAAAGGAGAGACAAGGTGGAATGAAGAAAGACCCCTTTTCCCCCCCTTTTGTGAGGCCTGGAGCCTGTGATCAGTGGAACCTTTCATGTTGATGTTCCAGTTTGTGTTCATATGTGACTCATCAGCTGGGCGAGGCGAGTTATTGATTATCTGTAGGTTTTTGAGGCGCTCTTTTCAGAAAGATCTTTTATTTTTGTGTGTATCGTAGCCTTAACTAGGCTTTCAGACGGCTTTTGTCAGTTTTTTCCCTTGCTGCGTGGTTGTAAATACCGAGTGGTGTGATGTTGTATCTTGTGGCTGCTGTATTTGTCGGACTTTCTTTCCTGAATTCTTCGAAGTAGAAATTGGATTTGTTGATATGTTTTAAATTGGAATAGTTTAAAGTGCCTTTTTCTAGTTAACTATGCATATACCTCCTCGGCATCGTGTATGTAGTGATCATATCCTTTCAGAACTGTGTGTGTGTGTGTAGGGGGGGTGTAGCACTATCTCCCATCCCACCTTTCTTCAGTCTATAAGAATCACATTCCCTCCCTTGTACTCCAATTGTGGGAATCGAACCCTGAGAGACTTGGGGGAGGGTCTTACCTCTTAAAACGGTTGAAACCGAAGTTCTACTGAACTTAAAAAAAAGGGTTTCAACCCTTTAACCCTGTCGTAGCTCAGTCGATTAAGGCAGCGTCTGGGATGCTCCCGGACGCAGGTTCGAATCCTCGTCACGGCCCCTTGTGGATTCGTTCAGTTCAGAGATATTTGGGAAAACTTGAAGATTGCCTTTGCAAATGTAATAGTATTCTGATATAGGAGTATTCATGATTACTTGTGGTTCCACGTGTTGAACTGAACCACCACAAACTTGGCTAAACTATGCATCGTAACTGGAAACTAAATTAATCAACTGGCTTTAATAACGCTAGAGGGAAGGGGGGAGGGTTGAAGCAGTATCGTGCGCCTGGCAACGGACAATGTTGCCAGCGTTATTAGTACAATAACGAGTTTATTTTTTAGTACATTTCAACTAGTGACCTTGTGGTTACATTACTGAACGTGTCACGGTAACAAAATCGTGTGCGCTACACTCTACTAACGGTGATCGTTAGTGGAGTGTAGCAATAACGTAGATTTATCCCTAATAACGTTCTAGTATCATATATTCTAACTTAAATTACCGAAGCGGTTGTCACATTCAGAAATTTTTTAAAATGTGTTCCTTCAGTGTGGGTTATTTCGTGTGTAACTTGCTTGACACGTACGATAGACCTCCCCCTTCCCCTAGAGGATATTGTAGGCCTATATACTCGTCCCTGAAGGCTGGGGCTCGTGTGATAGTCCCCCTCCCAATGGTGACACATTGAGGGGTTCGGGATTGTCATAGGATGGTCAGGGTCGGCTATATTCCAATACCCCCCTCCCCCTCTTATCCCCCACCCTTAAAGAAATGTAGGCTCCTGCCAAACGGTTTTGATGGTCTGAAATCAGGGATTTGCTTTCCGTAGGGTTGGTTCCATTTTTTTGTCTTCTCAGACCAGGGGGGAGTAGGGGTTCCATTCATGCACGAGTGGTTCAGGGTTCGAACCCCCATTTCACTCTACTCGAGTCCTTTAAGCCTAGGTTGACTATCTGCGCCTATTTAGCAAAAATCCGCTGGGTTAACACCTTAAGTCAGAATTTGACTTAAGGAGGACTTCTCAAGCGAGGCTTCATCTAGAAGTGATTGAAATAACTGGAATGTTGTTAGGCAAGAATATAGACTATCGGGTATTTATCAATGGGCAAATTTCTATAGAGAAAACACACATGATTCGAAGGCAGGTTTTGTTAGCTACTTGTGGTAATTGACTTGTATTTTTGTCCAACCTTCTTCACTCACGTGTCCAGAATTGTTTTGGTGAATAGCAGTTGATGTTGCTAGAAACAGACATGATTGATTGATTCACCATTTAGGGGGGGCCTTCTTTGTTTCCTTTTGAACCTGTATTTGGCGCCCCGAATTGATGTACTGTATTTGGCCACGAATTGATGTATTTGGCCCCCCGAATTGGTGTATTTGGCCACGAATTGGTGTATTTAACCACGAATTGATGAATTTGGCCCGCGAATTGATGTATTTGGCCACGAATTGATGTATTTGGCGCCACGAATTGGTGTATTTGGCCCCCCGAATTGTTGCATTTGGCCCAGAATGTTGGTTGATGGTTAATGTAGGATTGGAGTTGACAAAATTAGTTTAGCAGGTTTATCTATGTAAGGCTCGGCAATGTGAGTCTAAAAGGGAGCGCTGGGCTCTGTTTAGCTAAACTACCTTCACGGGTTAAACTATGTCGAAATAACTGTTGACTAGAGTTTACGACTTTTACGCCAGTATACCCGACAAATTAATAAAAAAATTACAATGCTGTTCATATTAATAAAACCATCGTGGCAGCATCAGACGACACTGAATATTACTTTGCCTCCATTCTGTGATTAGCTGGTGGCTTTCATTACTGGAAATCATTAAAACGAAATTGGTGGAAAGTGTCCTAACCTGTTTTACATAGTAGACAGAGTCGTTAGTTATCCTGCGTATGTCCGCGCCGGACTAGTGATTATATGAAGACAGGAACGAACGCGTTCACAGGAATACTTTGAACTCGCTAAAGTGCTGGATCCTGTGAGTTGTGAATACGTTAAAGTGGAATTAAACAATTTCAACTCCAAGTAGCTTGATGAATCTTAGTGTTGATTTGAGAATGGTATAATAACTCGTCAGAATTTTTTGTCTGAATATATAATTAGTAATTAGAGGGTTTGTTTTAATTTGAAATGTTTTTACCAATACTATGTCGAAGAATAATTTGTCTGGTAGACACCTTCCCACCTCCCATATTTCAAGGTGATGATCTAACACCCACTGGTGGTAGATCTCGCTTCATGCAGGTCGGCGTTCAATCCCCGGTCGTCCAAGTGGTTAGACACAATTTCTTTCCCTCCCTCACCCCTTTCCCGGTCCCATGCAAAATCCGTATCCTGGCCCCTTCCCAGTGCTATATAGTCGTAATGGCTTGGCCCTTTCCCCTCTGATAGTTCCCTTCCCTTGTGACAGAAAAAACTGTAAAAAATAGTGGTTTTTAGATGATGGACGGAAGCCAAGAATGCCACTAAATTGCCACAGAGGTAGTGTTAAGGGAAGCGGGTTGCTCTTGGGGGTCTCGTTGATTCGATGCGCCTAGAACCCAGACCCTTGAAAGAAAGCAATCATGGCACTTATAACCAAACTGTACTGGTGTTTATTTGGTGTGTAATTACAGTACTTGACTGATGTCATGTGGGGGTGACAGCACCACCTAGAATGTAATGCAAATAGTTGAATTTGTCAGCCAGTATTGATGAACACGTGTAGTTAACTGCCTACCATTCTTTCAGGAGATGCACCGTGATCCCATCAGGGGGACCAGCAGGATTGGCAGAATTGTAGGACCATTTGAAATGAAGCGTGTGCTCTCTCTCTGCTGGACACCCATCTGAGGTAAGACATCCTCCCTCCCTCATAAATACAAATGTATTTATATATATAAAAACGTTTATTTAGTGCAATATGTTCAGTGGGTGAAGCCAAATAAGAGCAAATAACTGTCATAATTTCCAAAAAAATCACTTTTTTTTTTATGGCGTGCGAAACAATTAAATCATCTACAAAACGTACACCATTTGCCCCGACTCTAATTACTTTCGATATATTGGAACGGTGAATATTAAATTATATATTCAAAAACCAACAGCCACTGTCCAAACTAATATCGCGTAATGTGAAGAAAATATTAAAAACTAAATTTTAATTAAATGTTTTTTTCCCCATATTGTGGGGAAAAATTTCAATATGGCTATTTTCCTCTTTTTTCCCCATATTGTGGGGAAAAATTTCAATATGGCTATTTTCCTCTTTTTTCCCCATATTGTGGGGAAAAATTTCAATATGGCTATTTTCCTCTTTTTTCCCCATATTGTGGGGAAAAATTTCAATATGGCTATTTTGCTCTTTTTTTTCCCCAGACAATTTTAAATAAATCTTGGTTTAAATCATTCATGGAAAAACCCAAGGTATGGTTTAAGTTTTTTTTTTTTAAGTGAGACTTAAGAGATGCCATAGTCTGCGTTTATTAAACAGACTTAAGAGCTTCGTAACGCTACGAGGTTACACAAAAAGAGATGTACAGGTTCCGTAACTTTAGTGATTGCTGAAACCCCCTGACCTCCTATTATTGTCTTAAAATAGAGATCTTTGTCCAACAGATGGAATAAATAGTGAGATTAAACAGATCAACCTGTCTGTGTGTCTTCTGCTGTGGCAATCTTCAACACAGTGTTTTACAAAAAAATAAATCCAAATTCGTAGATTTGTATTTCGTAAGAAATTCTATTATGCAGGCGATGAGTCACAACGTGGCTAAAGTAACGTGGCCAAAGACCACGTGGCCAAAGACTTGAGATTGGACGTCCTGGACGTTTCGGACCAGGACGGACGGAAACGTCGTCGTCCCTTCACCTTCTAGTGTGTGGTCTGATCAACATTCCTATTGTGGCGGGTTTGTGGTTCGGTAGAATAACAGCCCAGCCTTCTCCCTCCTTATCCCCTACTCTCAAAAATTAGACTAGTTTACCTTCGTTATCTTGAAATGATTTCGGGACTTTAGTGTCCCCCGCGGCCCGGTCCTCGACCAGGCCTCCACCCCCCCCCCAGGAAGCAGCCCGTGACAGCTGACTAACTTCCAGGTACCTATTTACTGCTAGATAACAGGGGCATAGGGTGAAAGGAACTCTGCCCATTGTTTCTCGCTGGCGCCTGGGATCGAACCCGGGACTACAGGATCACGTGTCCAGCGTGCTGTCAGCTTGGCCACCGGCTTGTGAGTGAGAGAGAGACGGACTAATCCCTCGCGTGTCTTCTATAAAATGTGAAAGAATGCCAATCCATCAATTTCTTCTGGTCAAGCCAGTTGTAACATGCTTCCTTGCGCCCAAAGGTCACGGTAGGATTTTGTTTCGTCAGGTCAGGCGTGTAGGTAGTGTGATTACGACACTTTCGTGCAGCCTTGTACCAGATTTGGGCAGTCTCCGTGGTGTAGTGGTAAGACACTTGCCTGGCGTTCCGCGAGCGCTATGTCATGGGTTCGTATCCTGGCCGGGGAGGATTTACTGGGCGCAATTCCTTAACTGTAACCTCTGTTTAACGCAACAGTAAAATGTGTACTTGGATGAAAAAACGATTCTTCGCGGCAGGGGATCGTATTCCAGGGACCTTAGGATTAAGGACTTGCCCGAAACGCTACGCGTACTAGTGGCTCTACAAGAATGTAACAACTCTTGTATATATCTCAGAAAAAAAAAAAAATCACGAAGCAGTTACGCAAGTCCTTACGAACGTGTACATCTTTCCTCAATCTTTGACGGCTTTGGTTACATTTATTAAACAGTTTATAAGCATGAAAACTTGCCAATCAACTGTTGTTATTGTTATAAACAGCCTCCTGGTGCTTCGGAGCTCATTAACTGTTTAATAATTGTAACCAAAGCCATCAAAGATTGAGGAAAGATGTACAGGTTGGTAAGTGCTTGCGTAACTGCTTCGTGAATCTGGCTCCTGATTATCAGTGTCATTTCAGATACACGAGTCCACTTCCTTCCCCAACCGTCCTCAAGGTATTTACCCGTCAAAGTCTGTTTTTTCCCCTCACTGATGTTTTGACGGGAACCTTAGAGGACGGGCTGGGTGGACAGCACGAGAAAAGCTTAAAAAACAGAACTGACGCATAGGTAGGGCCCCCGCTCCTGTGCCAGGTAAGTTACGGGCTCACCATAGCCCGTGCTACTTTTGTTCCGAGTATTTGAATCTAAAACAACAAACGGCATAGGTAGGCGCAGGTGTTGGAGAGAGAGAGAGATGGAGACAAAAATGGCCAATTAACGGAAATGTGAAGAGAGTGATTAAAATTTACGAAATTAGGGGAAGTAAATTTTCTCACTTTGAGAATGGTCCAGGACGGACCGAAACGTCGTCGTCCCTTCACCTTCTAGTGTGTGGTCTGGTCTTCATTTGTCTTGATGTTGTGACGTATAGAGATGCGACAGTAGCCTTGAGGCGTTTCGGAAACTCGAACAACTTGCTTCACTTGATCTCGTCTGCCTGTCTAAATTACCCTCCGAGATTCGGCATGTAGTCGCTCTGTGAACCCAAGTTTAAGTCCAGATAGTGGCGTGGCGTTGGAGTTCTCGCGGCTGGAGTTCGGATCCATTTCGGTAATGGCGCCGTGAAGTCCTTTCTGACTTCGAGTCGGGAGCTTGAACCCAGTTCTGGGGCCAAATTCACTAAGCAGTTACCCAAGCACTTACGAACCTGTGCATATTTTCTCAATCTTTGGCGGCTTTGTTTACAATTATTAAACGGTTAATGAGCTCCGAAGCACCAGGAGGCTGTTTATAACAAAAACAACAGCTGATTGGTAAGTTTTCATGCTTGTAAACTGTTTAATAAATGTAACCAAAGCCGTCCAAGATTGAGGAAAGATGTACACGTTCGTAAGTACTTGTGTAACTGCTTCGTGAATCTGGCCCCTGATTTCTGAGATCGTAATTGAACAGTTCTCCTGACATTGTAGAGTTCTTAAAGCTTGTTATAAAAATCCAAATATTTAATGAATCGTGAGACAAATATAATCTGGAAAGACGCTGGCGACACGTCATGTAGTTCAAAACTTCGAGATGGATTCAGAGTTTGAACTCAATCTGGTGGCAATTTAGTTGAAAATCGTGATTTGGTGTCGTTATGTTCCTAAGTCAATTAGTTTGTGGGTGCCTGATTTCCAGAGCCCAGCTGTTTAGGGTTGTAAAGCGAGGCTTGGGTTGACAGAGAACACTTCCGGGCTATTCCTGCCCGTGCCACCTTTTGGGTGGCTTAATCTTCACCAATCAATCGACAGGGAACATTGTCACCCACTTAGAACACAAACACCTGCTAGAAAGATGAGCGTGTTAGCATTCAAATATGTGGAGAAATGCCCTTTTAGACCACTGGGACATTATATAATTACAAACCAAATAAGATTTCAACTAGGATTCAAAATAGAAGTTGAACACATTGGGCATAATCTTACTGAAGCGAACGTAAGTCATACCTACTCATACACCACCTAAGTAATGTCAACACTGTGGAGAAATGTCCGACAGACCACTGGAACATTATCTAACACAGTGCACAGTTACAAACCCGTTAAGATTTCACCTTAGATTCAACAGAGCAGAAGACGTTGTTAAACACACGGGACAAAATCTTACTGAAGCGACCATACGAGTCATAAATACTCACACTCCGCCCAAGTAAAACAGAAACAAGCAACACTTAGTAGGCAAGCCATAGGCTTAGGACCCGCGCAGGAATATCCCTGCACTTTTTTAATTTTTTATAACTGAATGTATTTAGGAATTAAGGCATGGAATTGTGCCCTTCTATATTAATAAGAATTAATAGATCTGGAGATCTATGGAGGTGGGACTGCACCCTGCGTGACGGGAGATGTCTCCCGTCGTCAATCCGTCAATACTTGCAGAGTTAAATATTAGAGCAGTGTAAGCCTAACAGTTCTCAGAGAAACAGCCTTGACAGGTGAGTTGAAATTGAAATAAGTTTATTAAGGTAAAATACACACAAAGGGATGAGGTAGCTCAAGCTATTCTCACCCCGTTCAGTACAACGTGTTAATACATACATAGACACACAAGGTGAGTTGGGAAACATTAGGTCTGAACGTTAGCCAACCAGTTGCATTAATTTCCAGAGTGTCAAATTTAAGCAAGCGCGCACAATATCACTAGCATCATTTACGAAAATAAGCTAAATGCTTCTAGCTGGAATGAGCATTTAGTCCAGCTTCTGAAGCAGAGTGCTCTTAACGCGATGATAAACGGAATGTTGCATAAATGAACCTAAATCTAATAAGGGAGAGAGGGGAAGGTAGGTAGGTAGGAAGGTAGGTAGGTAGGAGAGCTTTGTAGGAGATCTGTTAGCTATAATTAATTTCAGGCCCTTGAGGTGGCCTCGTAGCCTGGTGGATAGCGCGCAGGATTCGTAATTCTGTGGCGCGGGTTCGATTCCCGCACGAGGCAGAAACAAATGGGCAAAGTTTCTTTCACCCTGAATGCCCCTGTTACCTAGCAGTAAATAGGTACCTGGGAGTTAGTCAGCTGTCACGGGCTGCTTCCTGGGAGTGGAGGCCTGGTCGAGGACCGGGCCGCGGGGACACTAAAGCCCCGAAATCATCTCAAGATAACCTCAAGATGCAGGTTCATCAGACCACTAGACTTTAACTTCACCGACAGATCGGGGGTGAAAAATCAGCTCTCAACCTAACTATATGGTAAAGAAAACTGGCACATCTTCCCCTGTTACCTAGCAGTAAAATAGGTACCTGGGTGTTAGTCAGCTGTCACGGGCTGCTTCCTGGGGGTGGAGGCCTGGTCGAGGACCGGGCCGTGGGGACACTAAAGCCCCGAAATCATCTCAAGATAACCTGATTCAAAATGACGTGAACAGCCAAGCAGACCCAGTCACCAAGTTAGTTTAGTTCATTTATTATGCACCCCATACCCACGTTGTGGGCGGTAGTGGAAAAGGGTTACAGAGGCACATAATGGGCTCAGGGACTGAACCCCACAATTCATTTAGCTAAGCAAGTTACAATCTTGATGAGCTAGTTACAAAATTCAGTATAAGTCGTCACATCAACAATGGGTTCGAGATCGACCACAAGTACAGTTTCTATATTAAGCAACTGACATATGTGGAGAGCTAGTGTCACAATTGATATGTTTGTCCTGCACACCGCCCCCCATCCAGTGGGCAGCGGTGGATAGGTTACACCGCCCCCCATCCAGTGGGCAGCGGTGGATAGGTTACACCGCCCCTCATCCAGTGGGCAGCGGTGGATAGGTTACACCGCCCCTCATCCAGTGGGCAGCGGTGGATAGGTTACACCGCCCCTCATCCAGTGGGCAGCGGTGGATAGGTTACACCGCCCCTCATCCAGTGGGCAGCGGTGGATAGGTTACACCGCCCCTCATCCAGTGGGCAGCGGTGGATAGGTTACACCGCCCCTCATCCAGTGGGCAGCGGTGGATAGGTTACACCGCCCCCCATCCAGTGGGCAGCGGTCACCAATCCTATTAAATCAACACAATCCTTACCCCTAGTATGTAGCAGCCTCCTGGTAATTCATGGTTTGGTTATAGTTTGCGCCTGGCAACTGGTTACTCAATTTGTTCTCGGTTACTCAATTTGTTCTCGGTTACTCAATTTGTTCTCGGTTACTCAATTTGTTCTCGGTTACTCAATTTGTTCTCGGTTACTCAATTTGTTCTCGGTTACTCAATTTGTTCTCGGTTACTCAATTTGTTCTCGGTTACTCAATTTGTTCTCGGTTACTCAATTTGTTCTCGGTTACTCAATTTGTTCTCGGTTACTCAATTTGTTCTCGGTTACTCAATTTGTTCTCGGTTACTCATTTTGTTCTCAGTTACTCATTTTGTTCTCGGTTACTCATTTTGTTCTCAGTTACTCAATGTGTTCTCGGTTACTCATTTTGTTCTCGGTTACTCAATTTGTTCTCGGTTACTCAATTTGTTCTCGGTAAGATGTCCATCCCTTGTCCAGAAAGAGCCTTAACAGCTTGATCCAAGCATTGTCAATGTGGTCAACCGTGGCTATTAAACAGGAAGATGTCCACTACCTCCTTGAATCTCACTACATAGTCAATGGGGCTGGATAAGGTCAACCCCCAAGACTGGCTTCTCTCACGCGTAGTTTTTGTTCCACCTCGTAAGATAGATAAGACCATATCAGTCGATAAATCATATCAGATAGATCAAGTCGATAGACCATATCAGCCGACTGATACTGATAGATCAGTCGGCAACTACAAACCAGTATTACTGCTATCAATTGCTGTCAAAATTCTTTAGACAATACTAACGACATTCCTTTATCATCGGTTACTATATAGATGGTAATTCGGGTTTAAGAAAAGTCGATCTGCTGGTGATCTCGTGTTGAACCTGTACATAAAGTTGCATTTGAAAATGGATAATGTTATAGATTCAGCTACTCGGAACAAGTTCCAAGTAGCACGGGCTATGGTGAGCCCGTAGTGGACTTACTTGGCACAAGAGCGGTGGTGAATCTTTGAAATGGATGAATCAAGACAAGTTTTGTTGACCTTCACACTGCATGTGCTTGAGACGGAATATGACGTCAGTGACTGCTGATTAAAGTTTTAATCACTTGAGATGTATCTCTGGTTCTATTGCACAGTTAATAAGGGACTTCCGACCAGAACGACGGGAGACATCTCCCGTCACGCAGGGTGCAGTCGCACCTCCACAGATCTCCAGTATCAGCTCTTGATACTGGTGATGGCTCAAAAGGGCCACCACTTACGGGCTATTCATGCCCGTGCCACCTCTTGGGTGGCTTAATCTTTATCATCAGCGAGGTGGCAGCAGCAGCAGCGCTTACCTCGCTAGTTGATGGTAATGCACGTTCATTAAGAGCATGGCAACCACTTGTTTATTTCCATTAAGGCTCCTGGTGATGCGTCAACTGGCAGGGGGAACGCACGATTTTAATTGCCTGGTTTCCATTCAAGCTTCATTATGTAAATTACCACGAGCGGGTCGGTCTCTGCACTCTCTCTCTTGCTGTCCTCTCTCTCTTGCTGTCCTCTCTCTCTTGCTGTCCTCTCTCTCTCTCTCTCTCCTCTTTTCCTCTTTCTCCTCTTTCTTCTTTTCTCTTTCTCATCGAAGCCTTCGTTCTGGGTGGATTTGAGACACTCTAGTCCAGCCAGTGAAGAGTAGTGAAGCTTCCTCACACTGTTCTCCACTTTGTCTACAAATCTGATGAAGAATTGGGGGATCAGGCAGTCCTGGAAACTGTGCATACTCGAAGTGAAAAGGGGTCGTGAGTAGGCTGGATTGATTGATTGATGAAGATTAAGCCACCCCAAAGGTGGCACGGGCATGAATAGCCCGTAAGTGGTGGCCCATTTGAGCCATTACCAGTATCAATAGATGATACTGGAGATCTGTGGAGGTGCGACTGCACCCTACGTGACGGGAGATGTCTCTCGTGACGTCAAAGATTGTGTGTGTGTGTGTGTGTATGTATATATATATACGCTGGCTGCCTGTCCCCCGACGCAATAAATTGTGCGAGAGGTGCGGTTGTGCCGACTTTACTAAGGTAAACTGATGGAAGGGGATACCACTTGACGGGATAGTAAAGGTAGAAATTACACCGAATGGGAATTCCCGCCCACAGTGAACATGGACGCATCGCGCGCGTCATAATGCCCCTCGCAGCGTTGAAGGGGTCCATTTGGCTCCCCGAATATTGAGCCCTGGCGGTGTGGTACATTTTGACCTCCGGTGGTGGTGTTAGCTTCGAGAATTTACATCTAAGCAAACAAAAAAACCTGATACTACATGCAGATCTGACAATCGTTATATCCACATACACCAGCAACCTATAATAAATTATATATATTTTATTATATATTGTATTATATGCAGGCGATGAGTCACAATAACGTGGCTGAAGTATGATGACCAGACCACACACTAGAAATTGAAGAGACGACGACGTTTCGGTCCGTCCTGGACCATTCTCAAGTCGATTGTGATGAGGACAGGTAGGGACAAGAATTAAATAGGCAAGAGAGAGCTGAGGAGGAAAGTCAGGTGTAGGGGATAGTAGTAATGAGAACTGCAGCAGGCCTATTGGCCCATACGAGGCAGCTCCTATTATAACCACCGAAGGAGATGGTAATAGGAATAAGAAGAGGATAGCAAGGGAGCGTAGAAGACAATGAACAGAAAAAGGGAGAAGAGAGAAAGAAAGGGAAAGAGAACGAAAGAAATGGAAGGGGGAAAGCTTATGTTAAGTCACGTTTGTTAGAAAGATTAGAGCATTTGAGTATATACTGTGAAAGGGAAGAGTCCACAGCAACAAAGCCAGGACTCAAGTTCATGTTGGGTACATTGTTAATAAGAGCCGATTCTACAAGACGGCGTCTGTGTAGAGTAGAGGCAGGAAAGATTATTTTGGAGGAAGACCAATCAATGGGATGATTAGAATCCCTCACATGGCAGAAGAGAGCATTGTTAGTGTCTGCAGACATAACACTTCTCTTGTGTTCTTTAAGTCTGTCATTCAGTGTACGGCCAGTTTCGCCAAAGTATTGGAGAGGACAAGATGAACAGGAAATAGAGTAGACACCAGCAGCATTAGAAGCAGGAGGAGCAGTGTGAACTAGATTGCTACGAAGTGTGTTAGTTTGTCGAAAGGCGAGTTTAATGTCAAGAGGATTGTATTATATATTATACTTTGGCAAAAACCTGATTCATCCACATTGATAATCTTGAGGAGACTGCAAGACAGAAATACCCTGTGTATTTCTTTGACAGATATGAAGGACATTTCTCAAACACCAAGAGAAAGACGCGCTAACAGTATGTCAAAAGACGTTGAAATTATAGTAAACTCCAATTTGCCAGCCAGCGAATCTGTCTATAATAATTCTAACACAATTCAACTCGATGCGTGAATGCATTACTTTCATTACTCTGATGAAACTAAAAACACAAATCTTATATATTTATATCCTACTTCCAGGTTGACGCACTCGGGGACTCTGCTTCGGTGAGTACTTTTTCTTTCCTGCAATGTAGAGTTAACTTTCTGGTGGGGAAATTTGGGAAAGCAGCCTAGTCTAAATGGCGTGTGAAGTTGATAGAGATTACACTAAAATGAACGAATTTTATTAGTCATATTAAAAAGTCTATTTACAAATCAAAAAATATATATATTAGCGTTCATTTTTAAATACAAGAACTAAACCTTACTACTATTCCAAAATCTCAAGTCTATATACAGTACAACTGAGCCACTAGACACGAACTGAATAAAATTCCTCACAGTTACGTTTGCTTTGTAAAAATACGAATGAAAACTTCAAATCCAGTTACACGAGCGTAGAATAAACTAGCGTCCCTCTCCATCCGCCTCCCCACACGAACGGCGGAACAGTGATTGGCGATTTAGTAATATTTACGGCGCGAAATTCCGTGCGTGTGAAGGAAGGTGTAATGAAACTATTATAAAGGCAGCACGAGAGGTGAGAATAAGCCACTTACTAGCATCCATTAACAACAATGCCAGCAGTAATCCTGCGGCTAATCTCATTATATTCGTAGCCTCGCGTCAGGAAACTTTTTAAAAATACATTTCTCTAAAACCACAAAAGTATTTTTTGGGAATGGGGGGAAAAAAAGGCGAGGGGGAGGGGGGATGGCGAGGACTTTTACCACGCCTTTTCTGCCTCGCACGGCACTCAGCATGTTAATTAAAAGTTTTAAGTCAGCACAAACGTAGCCCCTTTGTTTTGAGCGGCCGGTTGGTCTCTTTCCCGCCACCTCTCGCGGCCTTCCAGGGCCAACTACAATATTTTATTTCTGTACGTGATGCTCATACTGCGGTCCATATTTGTCGGAAGGTTGAGTTTGTCATGCGGTGTATTTAGTTTACCTTTCTATATATGTATAAATTGTGCAGTCAGTACAAGTGGTGTCAAGGGTGATCAGTTTCAAAGGATAAGTGCCAGTGGATCATCATAAGAGCAAGTGGAGAGTCAAGGGGTCAGTGCCAGTCATTAGGAGTGTCCGGAGCCGCAGTGGCACCGCCGGAGGTCATTGGAAGGTGGTCGAGTAGTCACGGGTCGTCAGAACAATGAGGGAGAAGGTGGTGCTCTGATTCATCATTGTTGCCACTGAACCGAAGTCTGTCGAGTCAGTGAGGCATTCTGGGAGGTGTGGACGACAGGTGGAACCCAGAGAAGGAAGTGTTAAAGGGAGGGATCGAGGGGATAGCTGGGAAGGGCCGTAAGGAAGGAAGGAGTGGGGAGGAGAGAAGTGGAATGGGAAAGGAAGAGAGGAGGGTGCAAGGGTTGGAGGAGAGGGACGGCAGTAAACACAAGAGCGGCGAAGGGAAGAGAGTCGGGAGGAGAGAAGGAAAGGTAATTGGGGGAGGGCGAGGGTTGAGGGAGAAGTAATGAAGAAGCGAAGGGACTTACAGAATGATTTGTATATTTCTCCAGCGCCGAAACACGGTCAGTGGTGCCTTATTATCTAATGTCAACCGCTGGGATTGGTGCACAAATGTCCGACTGACTCCCCAGCAGGAGTCAAACCGGAGGGAGTAGGTCACAGTGGACCACTGGACTGCATTTTAGAGGACGAAACGCTATTTCCAACATGCGATATAGTCATGCTGGCTTTGTACCTCATATATTGAAAAGGTGTTGCTCAAAACGCACAAAACTATCATCCTGTCGTCGTACTACACAATCCAGGACTGCAAAAAAGTTGGAACTCTGTATAAGGGAAGAAACAGGGAGGTAGAGAGGGGACTATGTAGCACAGGAGAGGGTGATGGCAATTAAAAATAGAAAGTAGAGGGGGGGGAAGAGGTGAGATAAGATTAGAACGGCAGATTAAGGAAAATAAGAGGATTCACTTAAGGACTGTTCCTGAACAAATAGCCTGGATGTGTCACAACGGAAAGGTTGATGATATTCTTGAGAGAGATAAGAATTTTGCACCAAGACTCTAATATTTTGTTGAATTATCTGCATGTCTCTTGCAAATTGTCTATACAGTATACCTAGGTAATAAAAGTATTTGTGTACACGTCTGATACCATACTACTTGTGAAGGAGGAAATGTAGATGTTTCTCTCTCAGAATGTTTGGTAATATGTTTATTGTTTGTGATGTGTGTGTGTGTATGTATTAACACGATGTACTGAACGGGCTGAGAATAGCTTGAGCTACCTCATCCCTTTGTGTGTATTTTACCTCAATAAACTTATTTCAATTTCAATTCGAAAATGCGCGAGTGGGCAACGGGGGGTAATTCGTATAATGTTCTTACGCATATCCCTCCATGCCCTGTGTTCCTCCTACATGGGAATGAGGGGAAAAAAGGATTTTTTTCTA
Source organism: Procambarus clarkii (assembly GCF_040958095.1). Lineage (NCBI taxonomy): Eukaryota > Metazoa > Arthropoda > Malacostraca > Decapoda > Cambaridae > Procambarus > Procambarus clarkii. The sequence goes on from NC_091221.1 coordinate 9,177,097, forward strand.
TTATTTTCTACCACAGACGTGGCCACACATTCACAATGCTAACCAACATATATACATTTTCTTGTCCTCCATGGACAGGGTGAGAGATGTTAAACATAAAGGATTTATTGAACAATCGGCCACAAAAGGTGATTGTAGTGCTTTTAAAATGCTAATCTAACCTAGACATAAATACATGGATACACAGGGTTACGTCTGCCCTACATAAAGTGGTCGATGTGTCCTTTACATAGTGGTATTAATGTGCATTTATAAAATGAAATGTAATTCTGATCAGCTTCCACATATACTTTATACACATACATTTATGGCTCTCCTACTCTGAGAGGGTAACATGGCTGATGAACTAGTGTGTTATTAAGCACTTAACCACTGAAGGTGATCAAGATGCTTTTACAAGCTCAGGTTATACATGTTGACCAGACCACACACTAGAAGGTGAAGGGACGACGACGACGACGACGTTTCGGTCCGTCCTGGACCATTCTTAAGTCGACTGTCTTGAGAGTTCTTCAACCACGTTATTGTGACTCATCGCACTCAGGTTATACAGTTACATCACATACATTGTATAATTGATGTATTACATGGTCAATCATGGGTACAAGTCCAATATATCAAGTGTTCCAGCATTCATATAGTAGTTAGTTGAGCATACCTTAGCCCAGGAGGGCGACAGTCGGTCAGTATGGGACATTCTACAATATAATGTTCAAGAGAGTGCATGTTTTATCTTTCACAAAGTTGACACATTGTGTACTCGACATTTGGGTTTTGAGAAAGCTGCCAGATACGTCTATATCCCAGGCGTATTCTGGCCACTATAACATCACATTGCCGGGTTCTTGCTCTATTAGTCCCATATGTGAGTGTCTCATCACGATATTTAGAAAAAGTTGAGTTTCTAGAGCGAAGGGGAGTATACATAGTATGTACCTACAGTGGGAGCGTATATGTATGATTCTACAGTGGAAAGTGGGATAGGGGGGGGGGGGGGGAATGTGTATGATGTACCCACGGACGGGAAGGATAAGTGCATGCGATGTACATGCTGTGAAAAATATTGTGTATGGTGTATAGGGGGGGGAGGTGGGTGTTTGTATAAATAAAGCGAAGAGGGCAGTACGTATAGATAGGAGACATCTCCCGTCACGCAGGGTGCAGTCGCACCTCCACAGATCTCCAGTATCAGCTCTTGATACTGGTAATGGCTCAAAAGGGCCACCACTTACGGGTTATTCATGCCCGTGCCACCTTTTGGGTGGCTTCCTCAATCAATCAGTACGTATATTAGTGGCCCTCGGGTAAATTCAGGTAATTATGTACTTTCAAGAGGAAGGGAACAATGATGGGAGAGGAGCCCCTAATCCTTTGACTGTTCAGTTTTACAATATTATTGCATGTTGGTCAGTGTGCTATTATGGTGGCCGACCTAAGGCTGCTAGATCTGAAACCCAAACCAACCTTCGAACTAATGGCGATCTAAAAATTGTGTAACTGTGTTTTCAGCTACGGTGACTCGGTGATAATGGGATTGTCCGGGGCTGAGAGAATGGAATTAATCCTGTGTGTGGCAGACTAGGAAAGACCCGGAGACAAGAGAGTTGTCGAATCAAATACAATTCATCCAGGCAGACCTAACATCACTCACGGCGCTGCTGTTATGTTTGTTGCGAAATTCCAATATACTGACAATGTGCTTGGCGGGGAGCGTTCAGTGAGGCTTTTCACAGATGATATACATCGATCTTTTGAAGTTTCATCGCTTTAAATAAACTCCTTTTAAAGAAGTATTGATTTTAGATTTTTGGACAAACGTAGTGTTATATTGTGTGTAGAGTATTGGACCGAGGCGCATTGAATACAGTGTTTTGCTGTTCACGAAAGTGAGTATGGTACCCGGTTGTGTCTTGGTCTATCTCTTCCCCCTCTATCTCTCCCCCCCCCCCTCTATCTCTCTCCCCCCCTCTATCTCTCCCCTCCCCCTCTATCTCTCCCCCCCTCTATCTCTCCCCCCCTCTATCTCTCCCCCCCCCCCCCCTCTATCTCTCCCCCCTAACCTACCAGAGGACCCAAAACAGAAAACGGGACAGTAAGTCACTTTTGCGAGCCGCTTTCATTTTCTAGAACGGCGATTTTTGGCCTCTGGTAAAGTATGCGTCAAAATTCGATGCTCTAATAAGAGGACGGGTTGACCCGTCCTCTTAAGGTGTCCCATCGTCATGATCGTCCTGCGAGATGGGGGATGTGGTGTTGTGGGTTGCTGAGGAAGTTTTGGTTGTATGGTTGATATAAAGCCATGGCTTGGTTACCGACTTGCCACCATCTGGTCACCATTTGGTCCGAGAGACATCTCCCGTCACGCAGGGTGCAGTCGCACCTCCACAGATCTCCAGTATCAGCTCTTGATACTGGTAATGGCTCAAAAGGGCCACCACTTACGGGCTATTCATGCCCGTGCCACCTTTTGGGTGGCTTAATCTTCATCAATCAATATCGGACACAGGGAACAGCACAGTAGTGTATATACCTAAGCTTGTTATTAAAAAAGTGCATTGTCAAATTATTTGTCCTTTTTTTATTAGCAATCTTGGGTATACACAGCAATGTGCTGCTACCATATTCCGTGTGAAAGACTACAAGGTGTAAATAAAAAACTTGCTACGCGTTCATCTGTATCTCTGGGAATTTTCATTATCTGCCGATGTAGACCTGACCAAATGTAAACTGTCAACAAAATTATTCGCACACCCTCCGTCACTGTGATGGAGTGCGAAAAGATACGGGAATTTAGAGACAATTCTATAACCAATGTTCCAACGATGTGTAAATATTTAATTCAAAATGATCTGATACCAGAAATCTTAGCCAAATATTCCCAGTTTGCTAACTGTAGGTAGTAACTAAGTGATTGTAACCTCTCCACCGCTGCCCACTGGATGGGGGGCGGTGTGCAGGACAAACATATCAACTGTGACACTAGCTCTCCACATATGTCAGTTGCTTAATATAGAAACTGTACTTGAGGTCGATCTCGAACCCATTGTTGATGTGATGACTTATACTGAATTTTGTAACTAGCTCATCAAGACTGTAACTTGCTTAGCTAAATGAATTGTGGGGTTCAGTTCCTGAGCCCATTATGTGCATCTGTAACCCTTTCCACTACCGCCCACAAGGTGGGTATTGGGTGCATAGTAAGTGAACTAAACTAAGTTCATCTAATATCCTCATCTCACAGGATGGTTAGTCCTACATAGAATTAGGAAAGAACATTACGAGAGTCTAAGTTAGTAGCCTGCACTAACAAAAGCAGAAAAATATCTTCCAATATATGAAGTAGAGTTCAAAGTACCTCGTACCAAGTTCAAGTATGTTTATTGAGACAAAGAAATAAATCTCAAAGGGATAGAGTAGCTTAGGCTATTTCTACCCTCCACCTCGTACCATTTGGTCTGAAGTCACTGGTAATAGAACAATCACAGACCCAGACGTTAGGTATGCCCTGGCTCTTGTTCCTAGTTTACATAAGCTTTAGTCATTTAAGTTTTTCATGCCCGAAACGCTTTGCGTAATAGTGGCTTTAGGCATTGTATGTACTAGCCCAACCCGTTCTCGCAAATTCGTAAAGTCAATATTGACTTATTAACTACGTGCATAGGTGATATACTAAACATAATAGATACCCTTAAAAAGATTCATAGAAAACACCGACCTTACCTAACCTTGTTAGTATCTTATGATAAGCATCTTATTGCTTCGTAATTACAATTATTACCTAACCTATAATAGGTATAGGTTAAGTAATAATTGTAATTACGAAGCAATAAGATGCTTATCTTAAGATACTAACAAGGTTAGGTAAGGTCGGTGTTTTCTATGAATCTTTTTAAGGGTATCTATTATGTTAAGTATGTCACCTATGCACATATTTAATAAGTCAATATTGACTTATTAAATTTGCGAGAACGGGTCTCACTAGCCTAGAACTAGCCTTATCTATAAATCCATCATTCTTTGTAAAATCTCTTGTATGCACCTTACCTAAATAAACATTTATATATTTATTTTATTTGGAATGTTAACCACTGGGGTAGGTGGTAGATTCATTATCAGCAGCCACCTGTCAGATATCCCAGCCTAATTCTGGCAATGGCATACTGTCTAGTGGATGTTTGGTGTTGTCCGTACACATTTCCAGTTTTAAACATGTAATTTACCTGAAGTACATCATAACTCTTATCGTGAGGGGTAGAAATAGCCTAAGCTACTCTATCCCTTTGAGATGTATTTATTGCTTATCTCAATAAACATACTTGAACTCTTATAGTGATTTTAAGGTCTTTTAACAGACTGCTCTATTGCCATCCCCAATTTCCTGGAATATTGCCAAGAGTCCTGGAACTCTTGCTCCAGGAGCAAGATATGATTTTTTATAATATGATTATAAAGGAAGTTCCAACATTCTAAGTATCTATTTTGTATGCTGGGTTTGTAAATGCGTGAAGAGCTGACTTTGAATCACAAAACATTTACTCGTCTACTGTTTTTCAATGTTAGTGGCAAGCTTTAATGCAACTAATTCTGTGTGTGGAGCGAAGCCAGTTGTTTAGTCTCCCACGTTCTGTGTACATCAGTTTTCTTTGGATATTCTGCAGTAATGTGCAACCTGTCCTCAATATCCTCACTGTCCTCAAACGTGTTTACGACCTCAAACACACAATCATTAGCTTTAACATGCTGTCATTCAAAATAGGAATTTTCTCAAATATAAATTAATATTGTTATATATTGGCATACTATGCATATTTAGGCATTGGTTAGGTTAGGTTAGGTTAGGCTAGGTGTTTAGGTTTTGTTGGCGATTATTTGTATTTGCAGCAGGTGGGTGAAGCATTTACAGAGTTGTTGTTTGAGTAAAAGTAATCAGCGAAGCACTTGTTAAAGAAGTGTTCGAACGTAATCAATTGAGTCGTATTTAAACCGTTTTTCATTCATAAAAATGAAAAAACGTGACTGAAAACTGACTGGAATGTGAATGACGTGGAAAAAACGTGACTGGAATGCTTGTCCTTTAGCACGCATTCCAGTCACGACGTTCTCCCGGTCTTAAGGGGGTGGGGGGGATCCTGAGGGTGTTTTTTTCTGGACAGTAAACATCATAGTAAGGCTAATAGATTGGAGGCGAAACGTCGCCTGCGCCGCCCTTCGACCCCTCCCCCTCCTGCAACCTCTGTCTCCACGCCCTTCACTCCCTCCCGATCGGACAAGTTCTCTTGGCCTAAGTATCCATCATCGCCTTTGATGCCGATACGCCCGCTGATCGGAGCGTTTTTGGAAATAGTAGGGCACGAAGTTTTTTCTATAAAGCCGTTACAGAGTTATTTAAGATCAAGGTTCATGATTTCAGGCCGAATACATACAGGAACTTGATTGCAGTGGATCACGCTTCCTCTGGGGACTTTGCTTCCGGACGTTACTGATATCTGTAGTTACAATATCCGTTGTTATACGCCTCTGGGTGATCGTTTGGTACGATATGTGGTCCAGCATGTTGTTGACGTTAGTGCGGACGACATAAAGGCGCAACTGCAGGGTGTTGACCTTCCAATCTTTGGTGTCAAGAAATTTATGCGTCGGACTGATGGCGACCTGTGTGATATCGACACTGCCCTCCTTACTTTTCTCGACTCACTCCCACTCCCTACCGATCGGGTTAGGATTAATGGCTTCCCCCATAAATTGGTGTACGTCCCCCGTCCCACTCAGTGCTTTCGTTGTAAGGGTTTTCAGTATACCTCCCTTAGGTGCACCAATGACGTCCGTTTCTGCCGCTTCTCTCTCCACCACCGCCTTTGCCTGACCTGTTTGTCACTGTCGTTTCTCTCGGTCCCTGACGCCTCTCCCACCCGCCATTCAACAGTCCCGATCTTGTTGACGCTATAGTCGCTCGCGTTGTGGATGCACTAGAGAAGGTGCTGGTCCGCCTCGTCACTAAATTCTTTCCAGAGTCTGTCCTTCCCGTTCCTGAGGCTGACCCCTCTCTCCTCTCCTCCACTACTTGTAGGGTTGACGTCCATCCTCCCGCAGCTGCCTCTATCTCCAATGCGTTTGAATCGATGCTGGACAATGCCCTTTGGAACTCTTTAGCGAGCCTTACCCCGTGTCTTCCCAGGCTGCCTTGCCGCACATATCTGCCCCCGGTACTAAGCGGAAGCAATACTCCGTCGTCCCGATTGCCAAGCGCCCTGCAACAGGGCGCCCTGCCTGCAAGTGTCCTTGCTCCCTTTCTAGGTCTTCCTCCCATTGTCCTACTGGCGCTTCTGCTGAGTCCGATGCTTTATCGTCCCAGTCGTGAGGCTCCGGATTCCGTCTACGTACCTTGTCCTGTCCTAACCTCGCTTGTCACGTCTTGCCTTCCTCTACCCTTCTACACATTTGCTCCTTGTGCCTTCCTCTGCTTGCATCCCCCCCTTCCTTTCTCATGTCTGCTTTGTGCTTGCCACCTTCACATCCTTCCCCCCTCCCCACTTGCCTACGTCCCTCTTTCTTTACTGCGGCGACGCTTTGCGTTCACCTCGTGTTCTCTTTATTCCCATCCTGCGTTCATGTTTTTTTTTTTTTTTTTTTTTTTTTTTTTTTTTTTTTTTTTTTTTTTTTTTTTTTTTTTTTTTTTTTTTCTCTCTCTCTCCTCCCTTCCTCCTTTCCTTTATCCTCGCCCACCTTGACGGCGTCGCTATCTTCTTGACTCGGGCACATCATGACCGTTGATTTGTTATGCATTCATATACAGTGGAGCCTCGACTTGTAATGGTAATCCGTTCCCAGAGACAGATAGCAAGTCGAAATATCGTAAGTCGAAGGGATTTTTCCCATAAGAAATAAAGGGAATTGAGTTAATCCGTTCCCCACCCTCCAAAATATTAACTTGCAAATATTTTATACTGAATACAATTTTGTTCTCTAACTGCAATACAGTACATATGTTTATCTTTATGGATGACTCTTGATGGCGTATGGAAGATGGTGATGAGGGGGGAGGAGGAGAGGTGTTACTGTTTGGAAGGGGAGTCCCCTTCCATTATAACATCAGGCAGTGATGACTTTTCTGGGATACACTCTGGCATGTTTTGCCTGCATACCACTAGGACCTGCTTGCTTGTCTTACTAAGAATCTGTCTAAAAACACTTCTTTTTCCCTACATTTTAACACTTATCTGTAGTAAGACATCACATTGTCATTTAATAGGTCAATGCAACGGCCTGCTACAGCTTTATCTGGGTGAGTTTTTTTTAACAAAACTTTGCAGTTCTTCCCATACTTCACACATTTTCTTAATGAGGAAGGGATATCCTCTACTGCCTCAACTCACAACTATTTTCTTGGGTTGAACCTTACCACTGACTTTCTAGGACCCATGGCATGATATATAATAATCAGTTTTATGTTCAAAAAAACAAAAAAAACACAAAAACGGAATTTCTTATAGGCGTGATCGTCACTAAGCGGGCAGCTCTACTAAACTAAGGCAGGTTGGCCTGATCGGGAACCACGTGCTTGGCCAACCCAAACTCGTACCAACAAATATCATTAGTCAATGACACTATCGTAAGTCGAGTTGCATTTTTCTATCAAATTTACATTGCAACTCGAAATTATCGTAAGTCGGGGCAATCGTAAGTAGAGATGCCACTGTACGCATCTTTCTACATTCCCATTCATGCAGTCATCAGGTGGATATAACTTCATGCAAACTGCACATATTGCGAAGAAGAATGAACATGTAGAACATTATGGGATTTTTAGGGTCCCAGTAGTACAGTCGGGTTCGTTCTTAACTCGCAATCGAGAATTCTGGGTTCAAATTGCAGGCAGGACGGAAATAGTTGGGTGCATTTCCTGTTACCTAATGCGCCTGTTCACTTAACAGCAAGTAGGCACCCAGGAGTGAGTTAGCTTGTGGGGTTGCATCCTAGGGGGTGATGAGTCAGTAATTCGACCCTTTAGGGGGGAGGAGGGACCTTGATATAAGCCTAACGTGTAAATTTTTTATTATATTTAACATAATACACTTATCGGCAAGCATTTTTAAGAGGTTTTAGCCTTTTTCGTAAGCCTGAGCTGTCATTTGCTTACAATGTCACTGTTCATATTCACACCAAAGTATTTGTATTGCCTGCAGTTTTTGATGCGCTGATCATTGACTTTAAAAAAGCCTTTTTTGGCGGCAAGGGGGGGGGGGTCCTAGTTTTCCTGTGGAAACAATAAGCGCACATTCAATACATCTACAGTATTTACAAGCATATCAAGGAGAGTCTGCAGCTGGTTACCACTTTTGCTGGTGGCTGTTGATTATATTTGAAGGATACTTGGTTTGAGAATAGATTCTACACCACGTCTTTGGAATACATCCATTAGATTAGTTATCTAGATAAATGTTAGTCAGAGATGAGAAGAACAGAAGATATACAAAGACATAGCAGATTTCCTTTTCTAAGCAATGTGCGACATAATGTCACTTCAACTAGTGAAACAGAAAGGTACTCAGCTGTCAGGTGACTGATGATCGATTACCGATTGATTACCCAGAGGACTTGAATACCAATTTCTCGACTGAGCTTCACCAGTTTCACTAGTAGATAGTCATAGTTCAGTGCAGCAAAAAATGTAAAATGTAAAAAAAAAAAAGTCATGCTTAGTACTGGCTTCTACAATTATTTTATAGTGTGCCTTCCAGTTGTAGACATTTGCTTTTGTACATTTTTTACATTAATAGTCACAAATTGCTCAGCCGAGTGTTTATATTCCAAGTTGAAGTATTGTATATCACAAATTCAAACAGAAAAACTATGCAACAATGCATGCTGGATGCCATATATCCACTAAGTATGGAAGCAGGTGTATTACATAAGATTAGTTTTGAGGATCTGCTCAAAAATTTTGAAAAGTTTTCTCCCCTTTTTTATAATATAAAGTGGAAGTATACAAAAATAAACATTATTTTCCATCTTGCATTAATTTTATTTAGTGTTAAACTGTAAAAATAAAAATTATATTTTTAATTAAGATTTTGGTGCTCCCAAACACATTTAAGTGCTTAGGGCCTCCTAAGGTTTTAATCCGTCCCTGCTGTCTTATGGGCTCACCATAGCCCATGCTACATGGACATTTCGTTCCGAGTAGCTAAATCTAAAACAATAATAATCCTGCTGACGCCACGTAGCAGTAAGTTAGCCTGTCGTGATACTAGTGATTAACATAACTCCTGTTGGTAGTTTTTTCGATGATTAAGATTATTTCGAATGGGTGTGAGCGTAGATAAATGACATCTTTAGACGTCATTTATCTACAGTGGTACCTTGGAACACGAGTGTCCCTGCATGCGAGTTTTTCGGAATACGAGCAGGATTTCCTCGGAAAATATGTCTCGGAAGGCGAGGGTTACCTCGGGACGCGCGTTTGTCGATACGCATTCAGGCCGACCTAGCGCGTGGTGGTTCAGCGATCATCGCCCCTCAGTTTACCATTGTCTCGCGCCCAGTGACTATCTCACATCAATTCTTCACCCGGATTTTCAGTGTTTTGTTGGATTTTTGGTCATTTGACTATACAATTTGTTATTATATATCTCGCCATGGGTCCCAAGAAAGCCAGTGGTAAGGATCAAGGCCAGAAAGCCCATGTGAGGATGACAATAGAGGAGAAACAAGAGATCATTCGGAAGCATGAGAACGGTACACGTGTTATTGAACTTTGTAGGCAGTACAACAAAGCCACATCAACAATATGCACTATACTTAAGAAGAAAAATGATATTATGGGTGCTAAAGTGGCAAAAGGAGTAAGAACAATAACGAAACAAAGACCACAAATACTTGAAGTGGAAAAGTTATTAATTTGGATACACGACAAGGAGTTAAGGGGTGATAGTGTTTCGGAGGCCATTATTTGTGAGAAAGCCAGGGTATTGCACGAAGACTTTATAAAGAATACCCCTGCAACGAGTGATGCAGATACGAAAGAGTTTAAGGCAAGCAGGGGCTGGTTTGAAAAATTTAGAAGTGGTATCCATAGTGTTACAAGGCATGGGGAGGCAGCCAGCTCAGACAAACCAGCCGCTGGACGATTTATTGAGGAATTTAAAGAGTTTGCAGAGGCTGAGGGATACCTACCGCAACAAGTGTTTAATTGTGATGAAACGGGACTGTTTTGGAAAAGAATGCCTTAGAGGACATACATTACCAAGGAGGAAAAATCCTTGCCCGGACACAAGCCTATGAAAGATAGGTTTACGCTTGTGCTGTGTTCAAATGCGAGTGGTGATTTGAAAATTAAACCCTTGCTAGTGTATCATTCTGAAAATCCAAGGGTTTTCAAACAGTATAAAGTGCAGAAAACCCATTTGTGTGTGATGTGGAAGGCTAATAAAAAAGCATGGGTGACTAGGCTTATTTTTTTGGAATGGGTGAATGAAGTGCTGTGCCCTGCCATAGAAAAATATCTGCAGGAGAAATATTTGCCACTCAAAGCCGTGCTTCTCGAAAATGCTCCTGCTCATCCTCCAGGCTTGGAAGATGATTTGTTGCCCAGATACAATAAATTCCTCACAGTTGAATTCGTTCCTCCTAACACCACTCCTCTAATTCAGCCTATGGACCAGAAAATCATAGCGAATTTTAAGAAACTTTATGAAAGGGCATTTTTCCGGAAATGTTTTGAAGTGACTGAAGCCACAAATCTCACCCTCAAAGAGTTCTGGAAACACCATTTTAACATTTGTAGTGCTTTAAAACTCGTTGACAAAGCCTGGCAAGAAGTGACTCAAAGAACCCTGATCTCTGGCTGGAGAAAATTGTGGCCTGAATGTGTGAGAGAACTAGACTTTGAGGGGTTTGAGCCTGTAAATGATGCGCCTATTGTTGAGGAAATTTTTAGTCTAGGCCAGCAAATGGGCTTGGAATTGGATGGTGATGATGTGGAAGAGTTGGTGGAAGAACACAACGAAGAACTGACCACCGAAGAACTCCAAGCCCTTCAACAGGAACAGCAAGACAACGCAGCGGATGATTCTACAGTGGAGGAGAATGAGGCAGTAGCGAATGTCCCTTCTGCAGTAATTAAGGTGGTGTCAGATGCGGGAAGAGATTCAAACAATTGTTGAAAAGACTCGCCCAGAGAAAGCTGTAGTAGGCCGTTGCCTTAATCTTTTCAATGACAATATGATGCCTTACTACAGAGACAGCTTGCGAAGAAGGGAAAAGCAAGCTTCCATGGACAGATTTGTGGTGAGAAAATAGAGCAGTGAGCCTCAACCAGGACCTAGTGGCACTCAGATAAAACGTGCCAGGGAGAGCACACCAGAAAGGTCCTCACTGCCTGATGTGATAATGGAAGGGGACTCCCTTTCCAAACAGTAACTCCTCTCCTCCTTCCCCTCCTCACCATCTTCCATACGCCTACAGCATTCAACAACAAGGGTAAGTAATAACTTGAACATAGTTTTGTAGGTTTATTTAGATAAATTAGGTATAAAAATTGTTTGATGTGGGGTTTTTGGGGTAGTCTGGAACGGATTAATTCATTTCCCATTATTTCTTATTGGGAATTAGCTTCGGAATAAGAGTTTTTGGAATACGAGCCGTCTCCAGGAACGAATTAAACTATTAAACTGAGGTACCCCTGTACGCTCACCCGGCAGAGATTTGAAAAGATTCCCCTCTGTGCTGGTGCTAGACGTCGACTTGCCCCAACTATGCAAGCACCTGTCTGTAGTACCAACATGGCCCTGTTTAATGAAATGAAGTGCCATGCTCAGAGATGCTTTTCATCTACGGTATACTCGAAAGGTTCAAGACGAATATCGATGTCATCTGGTACACCTGGCAAAAGGTTTATGAAAGGTTATGAAGAAATAATTCCATTTTATTTAACACTCTTCTATAGGTTACAAATTTTTGTATTGTACAGGAATATTACTATTGAAACACAATAATTGTTCATATGTACACAAATCATATGGTTCGTTGTTTGAATGATAACATAACTTTAAAATCCTTAACCTGAAATGTTGTAATTTAGACTAGTCAACTTGAAACGGACCAACAGACTAACAGGCTGAACGAGCGAGGACAACATTTAATGACTGGATAACAATACTGACACAACAGGTAATTTGCTCCATGGTTCTGCTGTACCCTCTCAGCCAGAGAGAGTCCAAACTGCATGCACACAAGGCTCACAAAACATTGGACCTTCAGCAACAACTGACCACAACTTCTCGTCGCACTGCTGAACTTTTCGTAACCCTAGATGCCCACAGATGGTAAATTCTATGCAGCAGAAGATGAAGGAAATAAAGTACTGTACAATAATAATTTTATGTACAAATTAGCAAAGATGCTTTAATAACAAAATTCTTTTAGAATTTAATTGCAAGTGAGAAGGTTGCAATTTAGATCTTTGAATTTAATACACATTGTAATAGAGAAGGCACTTTTTAATGCAATTGAGAATTCAATACTGACAGTTACATTGTGCTTTTAGTTTCTACACCTTAAGAACTGCTTCCAGTTCAGTATTACATAACTGTACATGAAGTAAACGCTGGTGGAAAAACAGACTTGTGCATCAAAGCATATGACTAAAAGTCCCTTTTATATATAGACACAAATGTTAAAATCACAAACCAAAAATCATCTTTAGAGTATCTATTTCGGAGACTGAGAATGTTACTTCTCGGGGAAAATCAACAGGCAAGTAGATTGGTCAAGATCCAGCACAGGTAATGGTATTTACCATTTCCTTCCCATCCCCCCCCCCCCTTTATCTGGCTCGTCAAATACACGACTAATTATCAGTATGAACATTTGAGCATAAACATGATTTCAGCATTGATTATTATTATTTAAAGACTTCAGTGTCCCACTACAGCAGAGCCTGAGCGTGGAAGCTTCCTTACACAAGCAATGTTTAGCTCTAAAATTAAGTAATTTATCTAATATTTCCTAGCATAAAATGCTTCATTTGCTATGGGTCTAATAGAAGTGTCTTTTCTTCAGTGGATGAGACACAGCAATGATTCTCGTGAATATGAAAAAGAAAAATATTCCTCACAAACCACAAAACTTTTAAATTTATTTAGTCCCTACCCATGACATGAATACAAAAAACAACCATGGGTTTACAACAATTAAAACATCTATTGGGTAAACAACCTGTAGTTTTAAATTTCACAATCAATAATTGAACGGCATCAAAGGAAAGAAATTATAAAAAAAAACTAAAAAAAAAAAAAACATGCATTTCAGAAGTGTGTAGAAACAATAAATATCTGAAAGGCAAACTTGGGCTATACAACACTTTTTCATAATTACTCCATGATTCATGTGATGCAAAAATATTTTGATATAATAATGTTCCAACATCCATACTTCTACACTAAGAACGGCATAAAATCTCTTCTCGCATAAAGACGCCACTTTTGCCCAACCATCCAACTTTCCACACTATTTTTTTTCCATTATGCAAGTTTGTCAAATGACAAAGAAAATTTGTAAGACTTGTACATAGAACACACAAGAGAGTTCATTGGATGACTTCTCACAGGAAAGAACCTTTTTGGCTGTGGAACATTTTCTTGTTGCTTGTCACCATTCACTTGTTGATATTCGTAAGTAACACTGCAAGAGCACATCCCGTAAAAGTATTCATAGCAAGTGTGAGTGAGGGAGAGTTGCTTTTCAGAGCATTCAAGGGAATTCAGAAAATAATTTATATAGTTCAATTAACACATGTTTTCAGATATGACTTAACACAGAGGCTGTCAAGTTATTTTTTAAAATGTATTAACCATGTGGTAGGTTGTAAAGTGGCTAACCACAAATTTCATCTTCAAAAATTCACTAAAACAATGGCATTCAACAGAGCTAAATATAAATGCATCTTCAGAAGTGATCGACTAAAACAGACACGCAGTTGGCACCTATGTGAGAGGTGTGCGGTGCATCGGCCAGAGACATGTTGGTCCACTGTGCTGGCTGGCCTGTGGGTGTATCTGAGGACTTGAGGGCAAAACTCCAAGTATTAGGAGATACAGAGGCTGCATGAGGAAGTCGCAGTTCTACTGGTCGTGCAAACTGCAACCCATGGGGACCACACATCACTAGAGGACTAAGAAGGGTCTCACCTGTAAAGTCGTTATAGTAAAGGTATTAATTTGAGATTATTTCCAATATAAAAACAACTCATAGCTGAACAAGTTACATTAATCAAAGTAGATACTGTTAGAAATAACACGCATGGTTATTAGCTACCATTCATAATTACTGTAAGAATATTTAAATTTTGCATAATTATATTAAGCATTTTGAGGGGCTATAAATAATAAAATAATATACCTGTATTATACCTCCAGCTATTATAACTAATGTAAATTACATTTACTAAAGTAGTGTTTTTCATGGTATGAAATAATAAAAAATGGGGAATATACCGTATTGATAATTATACAAATTTTATATTCAACTGCATGTAAATTTCACAATTAAATGTTGAACAATATTAATACAACTATTTACAAATTCTCGTCATTTCATATCATTTCAGACTAAAAACATTTTGAAATAGCTACCCCATTTCCTCGTTAGTAAAAACTCAATTTTTATCAATCTTGGCTTTTAATCGGCAAGGTTTTTGTTCTTATCTATGTCAGTGATCATTAAAAAGTGTATACTCATTGTCTCTCTACAAATAAACGTTGTTCACTATGCATTTGGAAACTGTTGAATGAAATTCAACCCAACTTTGTATGGTATCCCTATTTGACCCAAAGTCATAAGCTATATGGGGATTCCAGCTCCTGGGCTCTGCTTTAAATGGTGATCATTTAAATTCAACAACTACATTCAAAGGTTTCCTTGATAAGTGCTTCATTCACTTACCAGTGTTATGTAAATAATTTACAATGCTGTAAAGGGTTCAAATGCTTAGCCCTAGCCTTTTTAGTGATCGTTTATTTGCTCATAACAGTGGCTATATTTATAACTTTAGCAACAGTCTCCCACAACACAAGCCATCTTCAGGGGCCACAGGGAGGTTCTCACAACCCACAAATTTCAAGGTTTGGGGAGAGGCAAGGGAACAAGGACAGCTGGGTTTAATAGTATTTAATATATAAATCATGCATAAGGAGGATGGGTACTATTATAACTGTACCTCACAAAATTTGGATTCTGGAAGAATTCTGGAAAGGTTGGCTACAATAATGAAGCAGCTTTGATGCAAAATGCATGTAGTGAAGCTGTGGGCCCCCATTCTACACTTTATCAATGTTAGGTAAACCGGGGAGCCGAGCGGACAGCACGCTGGACTTGTGATCCTGTGGTCCTGGGTTCGATCCCAGGCGCCGGCGAGAAACAATGGGCAGAGTTTCTTTCACCCTATGCCCCTGTTCCCTAGCAGTAAATAGGTACCTGGGTGTTAGTCAGCTGTCACGGGCTGCTTCCTGGGGGTGGACGCCTGGTCGAGGACCGGGCCGCGGGGACACTAAAGCCCCAAAATCATCTCAAGATAATCTCAAGATAGGTCCCTCAGTTATACTGTACTATTTACCCTAAAGATGTGGCTATCAAGATTGTCATCTTGCTTGTGACACCCTCTAACACTTCCCAAATGTCTTTGCTGGTTTGGTAGAAGGGAGCCAAGTGGCAAGGTTGTCTTTTGAAGGCAAGTGTGATAGTTGACACAGTGCTATGGGAGTATAGGATTCATGTTCACCTTGGATGTTTTTGTGTGTTGAATAACTCTATTTATGCGCATGTATTGCCTGTAAATGTATTTAGCTTTCAGCTTTGAATATATTCAGGGCTCCAGCTTCTCCTCATAGTGCTTGTGTTTTACGTTAAGAAAGTTATTTAATGTGTGTACGTACATACTAAAAGTACAAGAACTTAGAGCAGTAACTGATTGGCTATCCATAAATTGTCTGAGCCAAGACATGCATAATGTGACAAATTACCAAAATTTGCATCTTGTGATGCAAAACATGAAGATAATGGGCTAGATAAATGGTTATAAATTGTCAACATTTTTATAAAGCCATAAACTCTGCATTTTTGTGCACCTGGTCAGTTACACGGTTTGAGTCCCAAAATAATATCAAAGACTTAACACTATCGCACTCTTCGAACGCCCCCGGGAGTTCACAATTTTCCTCATGAGTCGGAGTCGTGGACGCGAGTGGCGTCCATCATTTTAAAATATTTGTTAAAAGTTTAAATTTTATTCGATCAATCTAGGAGTGGTTTTAAAATGAGCACCTTTAGATTGCGCACAATTTGATACCAAAATGAAAGATGTAACACAAAAATTGATGTCAGAACACTGGAAAGATTATAAATACTTTTTTTGTTCCAAATTTTAAAATATTTGTTAAAATTCTATTTATTGCTCTATTAATATGGGGCCAGTTTTAAAATACGTACCTTTATATTGCGAACAATTTGATACCAAAATAAAAGACGTAACACGAAAATTGATGTTATCAAACTGAGCGAGTATACACATTAGGTTGCGGTATGCCAATTGGTGCTCGTTCACGGGTAACTTTAGGCTTTTCTGCGGGGAGTCACGCCGGGCTTTTGGACATCATGTTCATATACACCTGCAGGGAATTTAGTTGCGAACACACTAATACTGTACTGAAACGAACGACATAGCATGATAATTAAGGTGAGAAAACTGAAATGAGTATACACATTTTACTGATTTTGTGCGCTCACGGGTATCTTTTGCAAACTTTAGGCTTTGCTGTGGGGAGTCATGCCAGGCTTTTGGACATTATATGCATATAAACCTGTAGGGAATTCTCTTGCGAACACAATACCAAAACGAACGACGTAGCACGTGAATTAAGGTGAGAAAACTGAAGAGAGTATACACATTTCAGTGTCACAGCACGCTTGCCCGCACTGCCAGTAGCCCATGCATATCTGCGGAGCGCACGCTCCGCGTGCGATGGTGTTAAGTGTTTTATTAATCTTTCAGGCTTGAGACACTAATATTGAGATAAAAACAAAAATGAGGACATTAAGAGCTGTAACAGTGATTTTCAATATCAAAGCACAACAGAAAATGTGTGTAGAACCAAATATTTTTTTTTTTAATATTTGAATATTAAACATAACAAAATGCCACTTAGTAGCCCCCCTGAGCCATGACATTGGGACCATGATGCCTTAGGAAATTGCAAGAGTGAGGAAAGGGGGAAAAGATCACAAATAGGCCCAAAGAGTGAGCGTAGAGGGGAAGATTAGGTATCACAAATAGACCCAAAGTTGAGAAAGCCATAAAAAATTATTAGCACATAAAGACAGGCAACTGCTTGAAGGAAACTAATAAGAGAAAAACAGGGCAAACAATTGTTGCTACAGGGTATACACCTCAACTGTAATACACCTGAATGACATTAGATGACTCCAGCCTTCATCTAAGGTCCCAACCAGTTGACCACCTCATTCATGAACCACCTAAATGAACACAAACCCTCATCTCGTATTCACAGGAAAGGAGGACATATGGCAGGTACATGATGCTACTCGGTGGCCTACCAGAAAGGTTTAATTACATTCAACACTTGATTTCTGGGAGGCCCTCTCCTCAGTAACTCCTCAAAATATAATTCGGTAAAAAGATGTACAGTACCGGACTTGCCAGCGAGATGACGATGGAAAGAGGCCTGTGGCAAAACGGGGACATCATCGCACAGGTGATGGAAACGCGGTTTAAAATCTTAATGTGTAAAGATTGGTGGCGAGAGCTTCAGACTATCAATATAGGTTTGTTGATCTCACTATGAGATGCTTAGACTCGGAAAGGAAAGAGAATTGGAACAGGATACAAGGATTGGGAACAAAGGCTGAACAGACTACATTTGAGTTAGGAGGACAATGGCCTACAAGTCTCCAACCTGACCACTGTGGGAAGGAGCTGAAATGGAGGGATGAGGTAAAGGTAAGACTTTTACCTCATCCTTCCAAGTAAAGTGAGAGACTCGAGAGCCTTCCAACCCAAAAATGACACAATGTACACCAGCAGTCACCAAATCCATGCATAGGTTATCTTGAGATGATTTGATTTCTTGAGTTAAATAGGTAAACAAGATGCAAGGAAAGCAAGCTCCATCTACTAACCAATCTATCAAGAATGGAAACGGGAGGAAGGGGAATAGTCATAGGACACTTGACAATGAATGGGATCTGCCTGGACGACTAAATCCCGAGAAGTCAGAAGCAAGACAATCTAAATTACAACCTCCAAAGGAGAGGGGAATTAACTTGAACCCCCCCCATTGAGGTAATGGACCACTGGCATCCAGTGCAAAAGATGAACAGCAGACCCCCCCCCCCCCCCCTCTGTAGAAGAAGGATGCAGTGAAGTGCTTTCCAGAACATCCATCCCTGAATGGAGTAGTGAGAGCTCCACAACAAAGGTCCAAGACATCCGTTAACATCTCGGTCACTTGAGGAGGGCTTCACAGAACTAAACTTAAAAAAAATCCAGGATGAAAATGACAACTAAAATCCTTCAAGAGGCAGGGCATACACCACACAGTCCCAAAAGAAGTGAAGACAACCATTGGAAAATACAGTATAATGCCTTCGTTCAGAGACAGCCCTGAGGATAAACCATGCAGGTGAAGCTTAGGCTTCCCAAGGTCCCAATGGCGAGACCTTCCCCAGTACCAGCTGGTAACAAAGGTGCAACTGCTCAACAGTTGACTGTGGCAGAGAGGGCAGGACTATCCTAATATCCCAGATCAGGCCTAAAAAAGTTTGGATCTGAAAACAAACACCAACTAGGAAAGCACCATATCCCTGGTCAGAAAAGTCAGAAGACTGGAAGCTCTGGCCAATCAGTCACCAATGTAGTCCAGAACACAGATACCAAACAGACGAAGATGTTGAAGGGCCACTTAAATCTCGTAAATTTCTGGGAACCACACTAGGTCCAAAAGGCAGAGCTTAAAGCGGTAAGAGAGGTGTTTCAGTCTGAACTCCTGTACTCTGTAAAGTCGTGGGTGGATGAGCATGTGTCAATAGATGCCTTGAAGATCCAACAAAATGAGCAAAGTCGCTCAAAACTACCTAGTATACAAGACGTGCCTGCACACAAGAGTCTACCACTGGACCAAGGAAAATAAGGGAGTGGTCTGCCAGCTTTAAGAAAGCCAGGACCTCATTATGCCTGCAAGAAGTAAAGACAAAAAATTTCTGGTACATTTCAGACTCATAGTCAAAGTTCCACAGCATTAACCTAATAGTCTGCCTGAGCTAAAGCTGGGGAATGATGAGACGATGGAAATGCGAGTAAGGGGCATATTCAAGCAGCTATTTGGAGCATGGAAATATAGCCATGGGAAAACAGAGGCATCCATCTCTTGAGATGGGAGTAAGAAAACATGACTGAATGGTGCACCAAACTCCAAAGGCCCCTCTTCTAGCAATCCCTAAATCCAAGGGGTTATTTCCTGCTTCCACAGGAGAGGAAGAAGGCCAAACATCCCCACTGGATAATAGTGAGCACAATGATGTTAGAAACAATGTGTCAGCAAAGGAAGCTTCCTAACCCTGGGACATACAAGAAAAAAAACATATCTTAAAGAAATAAGGAGAATGAGGTGATAGAAGTGCTCCACTACCTACATCGAAGCCTTGAGCAGGCCAACCACTGAAGGGAGGGGGGACCTCAACTGTCCCTTATCTGCTAGTACCTGCAGGCTCCTTTGCCTACAGCTGTCTCGGAGTCTATACCAATGGAGGAGGCTGGGATGTGGCCAGCATATATCTGGCATAGGTGTCCAAAACAAAATGCTCAACATATCTCCAAAACAGTGGCAGAATGGCAGCTGCATAATGTGACTCGTACATTGGCTGTAGAAGCTGAAACTGCAAACCATGATCTAAAACAAAAATGCAGCTACACAAGTCCCAAAAAGATGGCTAGGCCAAAATAGGTGTCAAACACTGACAATGGTACACACTTGAGGATACAAGTGCTCCTGAACCCAACAGTGTGACAGAGGTAGCAGGAGTTACCCTGAGTCCAAAAACACTGAATTACATCCTGAAAAACTGCACATAGCAGCATCAAACATGGGGGTAGTTGAGGAAGCCATAACAGCATGATAAAAAATGTATACCTGACAAAGCTACTTCTCCAAGCGACAAGTCATCAGCCACCTGGGCAGACATGCAGAGTAGTTAAGCAAAAAGCAGAACAATAATTTTGGCTGAACCAGACACTAAAACCCCTATCCCTCTCAGACTGAACCACCTGGTAAGGGAGGGTGAATGCAGCCATGAAGAACAATAATCACACATGTGATCCAAGCAGATGCTTCGTTGAAGCATAGGGCTCGACTGCACAGGATAGAACCAGAATTGATAGCTACACAAGCCCACAACTAACTACTATATACTCCCCATCAACAGGTCTTGCAGTAAGTAGCGAACCCCCACACTACCTGGAAGCGAGATGACTTAACATGAGTCAACTCATAGAGAAGGAAACCCAAACCCTGCAGAGGAAATAACTGGTGGGGCAAGGAAAATGCAAGCTTACTACAGTGAACACAACCTTGACAATGCAGCCAGAGTAAAATGTAAACAATGGACACACAAGGTGGGAGGCAGAAAACAAATGTGAAGCAGGAAATAAAAAAAAAAAGCAGTGGCCTCACACAGAATGAAATGTTCCAATAATAGCCAACCCATTTGTTTCAAAATCTGAAAATGAATGCAAGCACAGCAGAGGTGTGCAATCCTAAACTTCATCAAGCAAATAAATTAGGTCAGGGGGGAACCCTAGGTGACCTTAGCCGCCATCTACCATTCATCAGCAGCATCATTGTTAGGGTATATACATTGCAGCACCAATTGTTTTGCAAATTTTCCTCACCATTACCAATTGCCTCCAAGCAGTTGCTGGCTTTGGCGTGCTTTTAAAATCAGGTGGGTTATTCTCAGTTTTGGGTTCATCTATTAAAGATGAGCTTCCCTCGCCTTGCAGATAGAGCCAGATTCTATGTCAGGCTCAAGTGGGGCCTTGGATGTTTTGTGTTATCCTTAAGGTTTGGTAGCCCCACTGCTTTAGCTTGGGAGGTACTAAATGGGCCCCTTCCATAAAGGTAAAAAGAACTAGCAACAATATAAATACAGTATGGTGTGTAAAAGAGGAGTTACTGATGTGTTTAAAGAATGTGCACAAGGACTAGACATGGGAAGAATGGTACTGTATATTAAGGCGAGAACTGAGAATACAATATGAAAGAAGGCAACATTAAAATGAGAATGGAATATTTATGGTGAAACGGACAAATTGCACGAGTGCTTAATAGATAATACACACTACCTAATTAGAATTACCCTATGTATGATAGTGGAGATTGTGTAATGCACACAACTGTCTGATTAAGCATGTTGTTCACCACATTGTGAATGTTAAACTACTTACCTGTGTGTTCATAGCACACTGAGATTATTACTAACATTTTCACATGCCACATTTCTGTATACAGTATATTTAATATAAAATTAGAGTTGGGGAAAATCTGAATTAATTTTTTTAAGGATCCTAATGTAATTATCAAAAGGCAAGACTGCATTATTAATGCAATAGTTTACACCAACTTTAAGCATATTACTGTAATTTTGTTGGGATTTAGACTTGAAAAACTGGTTAGGTTATTCAGTGTTACATTTATCAAAGAACACAATTTACTAATTATTTTATTATATTCTTGTCCATAATTACTGTTAGGTATACAGAGGTATATGAAGCTAACTGATGTTGTCTAATCGTCCCACTCTACTCAGGAATTGAACCCAGGCCCTCTTATGGGACGAGAGCGTGTGTGTTGAGCATCACATAAGTGTGACCATAAATAATGGTAGTAACACATTTACAGTTCCCCGTGGTGTAGTGGTTCTTAAGACACTCGCCTGGCGTTTCGTGAGCGTTTTGTCCAAGGTTCGTATCCTGGCTGGGGAGGATTTACTGAGCGTCAATCTTTAACTGTAGCCTCTTTACCCAACAGTAAAATGGGTACCTGGTTGTTAAACGATTTGGCGGGTCGTATTCCAGGGGACATAGGATTAAGGACTTGCCCGAAGCGCTACGCATACTAGTGGCTGTACAAGAGTGTAAGAACTCTTGCATATATAAATAAAATAAATAAATAAATAGGGTGTAATTCCTGCCATTTGTATAAAATTCCATAATATGAATATGGAGCTAATTTCTTAATCGCATTCTTCTCGTCAATGTAACACTAATGCAAAAAAAAAATCGCAAAATGGTGTAAAATGAAAGATAAAGATCACCTTTGAAAAAAAAATATTACTATGATATCTCTCCAAATATAGTTCAGAATTGCTGCACGAAGAGATCCATTCTATCATATACAGTACTACTTTAATCTATAAACAATAAGTGCAGTAGATGCACTGTGCATAAATAGTGGCTTTATAAAATATACAATATTGTACCTACTATTTAACTACTGTAATTGGTCTGTCTTTAGAATACAGTATATATAAATTAATAATTATTATTAACTGGCTGAGAACCTCTTGATTCCAATGGAACCTGTTCCACTGGCTTACCTTGCAGTTACTTTGCGTTAATTTCAGGGATCAATGTCCCCCGCAGCCCTGGTCTCTGACCAGGCCTCCTGGCTAACTTACATTTATGTTGGGATCAACAGCTATGAATGGTAGAGTATGCATGTCATGTTTGACTTGCTCCTGACTTGTGCAGAAACGACTCTTCCTTCTATTAAATTTATTCTTTAATAATAATATCAAGACAAATATTACACACACAACACATGTAGCTGGAAACTCATTTTCTAATAAATCCAATATTCAAAATTTTTTGGGGGGCACTCAAAATCACAATCTTAAGCTTCCTATAAATAAAAACTTAAAAAAATCTAGCAAGCAGTTACACAAGTCGATCATCAAGCACAAAAGCAAGTCAAATTCTTAGGTGTTAGATATAAGAGCAAAATAATGTACTTAAATATTCTATTTAAATTGTATTGGCATTTGACTTTCCATTGGAGACTTTTGGTGCTGTGGAGATGGGGACGGAGACCTGCTGCATGGATAACAGCTTCTTCCCTGTATCAACCTACCCTGGCTTTACGCCCTGGTGAGGCCACTCCAACCCTGACTTATACTTCGCCTCTTGCACAAGCAAGAGGCGAAGTATAAGTCACGTGATGCCGACCCATGAATAGCAAAGACAAAAAGGAACAAGACTGCTGAAACTGAAAGAAGGGGAGGGGGAAAATGACGATGAAAAGTGCCAAGAAACCTTACAATGCTGCCAAGACATGAGATGCAAGTGAGACCGTAGAAGCCAAGCTGTGTGTGAATCATACAGGTGGTGATGGACCTGAATCGGAAACTGCACACCTGATGAACAGAAGAGATTCGAACCAGCAATAAAAATTTGCTGATCGACCCACAGAAAGAGGTGGAGCTGCAGAAAGACACCCGGGTTCGGACACCGAGCCAGAAGGATGACTCTCTACCAGTGGAAGTCTCCAGACTGGACAGCACACATGAAGCAACAGCCAAACTGGAGGGAAGGTTATCTTGAGATGATTTCGGGGCTTTAGTGTCCCCGCGGCCCGGTCCTCGACCAGCCCTCCACCCCCAGGAAGCAGCCCGTGACAGCTGACTAACACCCAGGTACCTATTTTACTGCTAGGTAACAGGGGCATAGGGTGAAAGAAACTCTGCCCATTGTTTCTCGCCGGCGCCCGGGATCGAACCCGGGACCACAGGATCACAAGTCCAGTGTGCTGTCCGCTCGGCCGACCGGCTCCAGAAGAGATAAAGGAACCTCCACCTCAACCAATTCAGTCCAAAAGCAACAATTGTGAAAGCCTCATAAACAGAGAATGGAGCCATGTAAAATAGAAACTAAAATTCAAGCTGAAGCAAAGAGGACCACCCCAGGGTGCCAGAACATTTCTTAAAACTGGATACAAACACTGGTGATGGTGTATCACCAGTACAGGCCTGGTCAGGTTACAGGCCTACAGGTTAGGAGGCCTGGTCGACGACCGGGCCGCGGGGACGCTAAGCCCCGGAAGCACCTCAAGGTAACCTCAAGATATGGTTCAATCTGGTACAATAGGGGTCAAAATGAGACCATCTGTGAAAACTCTGGATACACCTTGCACTTGGACAGGGATTAGAGAAGCAAACCCCAATAATCTTAGACAAGTTACATGCAGAGACCAGCTCTAAAGAGGGAGGAGTGTGTGATTCAATGAACAACCAAAAAACAGAACCCAAAGGGAAATGAACACACTACAGAGCCTGCCACACTTCAAACTCATGAACCATATAGCATGCCTGGAGGAGAGGACTTGCCCAATGAACCCAAGAAGCAAAGGGACTGGGAATAAGACGCCCAGCAAAAAGATGGATGGGGTAACCCAACCAACCCAGACTCGAAGATGCAATGACTGAAAAAGAGCTGCAGAGAAGAAACAAAGCCCAAGAGCCCCAAAAAAAAAAAAAAAAAAAGCACAAAGAAATACCCATACATTGTGGGACCAGGAGCCAGCTCCGAGAACTTGGCCCCAAAAGAAGCCAACAAAAGGATTACCCAACAAAGAAAACCACCCTCGAGACAGGATAAATGACTGAGGGTTAAACCCTCAGTCATTTGCCTAATGTCAAATGACTTTATGGTTTAACATGGGAGCAGTAACTAGGGCAAGGGGGGTGACTTAACTACTGGGTGGATTGTTTGTGATGTTTTACTATTTTGACTTGTCCATTTTGCTTCTCTTCATTCTAGGTTCTTCATTCAGTGAGTGTTCGTGTACCTTTGCTCTCCCCCTCTTTATGGGAGAGGGGGGGGGGAGCAGGCTTTGACCTCTGATTCCCTGTAGCCTTTTTTATTTCTATTTGCAATGGTGGGTACAAATGTAGATGGCTTCTGACTCCTGTTAGCAGACTGAAAGTGTTTCCCTTCTCATAGCTCATGGGGGGATCCTTAATAACTAGTTTTCCCTGGAACACAACCCACCAATCAGTTAGCAACCAGCACCCCATTAACTGCTGGGTGAATAATTAAGAATTGACACTAAACAATCCTCCCTGGTCAGGACTTGAACCTAGGCCAAATCATTCACAAGGTGTGTGGCATGGGACGAGCATTACCACTGTGCCACCAAGGCTTTTAATGACTCGGAAGGGTTGCTGTGAGTAAGTGTAGAGCTATCTCGGAGTGGCTAGCAAAAGGGAGCCATCGTTCGACCCTCTAGAAATGAAGCAAGAAACAGAAAAATTAACAGTATAGCCTTGTCCACCAAATATATAAGCAGTCACTTGACTTGTACCTTTCCAATCTATAATTCACTATTTCTCTTATGTCTACAATATTATGGAAAATAAAGATACTCCATACAAATATCTTGGTCCTCCAAACATTACATATCAGTGCTTAAGTTATCATAAAATAGTTCTTACCTTATACATATCATTTTCCTCCATCTACTGTGCCTCAATGAATGAGACAAACATTTAAAGAGTGCTCTTTTAAAAACTCTTTCCAAATACAGTACTAAGTTAATCTTTACATTGAAAGTTTCCTCTTAAAAAAAACTAACCTCACTCGAACAACATACTTCCCTTCCTCAAAATAAATAGAATAAATTAACACCATCAACCCCCTGTGAAGATTGGGATCCAGTCGGCATGATGAAATGGGTTGTTATTGATTAGTCTGAATATGTAATCAAGGATTATACTGTGCAAGGAACTCACACGCCTGCGTGCACTCTGTGATGGTGTATGCTGTGGCTAAACCAATTCAGTGAGTGAAATAAGGGATAATATGGGGTAACACAATGGTGAGCATTCACTAATACTGTATGCAAAAATTCTATATAGCATTCCGTGTATTCTTATGATAAAAGATATCTTGTACAATAAGCCATTTGTGGCTCCAAATGCAAATTTCAAGCAAATTATTACTTTCAATAAATTGATGAGGTACTTATTGCTAGCTCTATAACAATCTGGTTAGTTTTAATATGGTAATATACACACTAAGGGTTAGTAAAACAGGCAGATGGCAGTGTTCACACAACAATATGAGGTTATCATGGCAGGCAGGATTAACTCAAGACATACTGGTAAGAAGGGATTACTCAAGGGTTATAGTTTGTTAATAGGGTTAGCAGCATCCCACAAGCAAAGGGAGGTCACAATCAGCAATCCAGGCCTCACTCTTCAAAGTGGGAAGTCCATTCTCTAACCTTGGAGGCTTTACCAGTTCTCCCCAAAGGTGCCTAATAATTTTGATCCATTTATACACTATCTGTAGTGTCATTTTCAGGGGTGGATTTCTGTATCCATTTATGCAGTGAATAGGTTTCATAAAATTTTATAATTTTGTTTAATACCAGAGCATTTTGACAATGCTGGAAAAGCCTCCGTGGTACCTCCCCTAACTGACCTCTGTTCTGGTCGAGCGGAGGGACCAGCGAGTTGTCTTGGCACACCTTGAAGTAAACCTCCTGTTTCGTGCCCTTGGTTATGGCCCCTGGGGGAATGACTATGGACACGCCTGTTTCCTCAGAGGTGAGTGTGCCCCCCTTGTGATCATACACCCCTCGTGCCGTGGCTATCACCTTATGTTTGCCTTCCTCTGCCACCGACCGCCTGCTGAGTGGTGGGCACAGCCTCGGTTAGACAAATAAAAGCCTATGATAGTTCCAGCAATGATCACGGTACAAAAGACAGCCAAAGGGAAAAAATCCTGGATGAGCTGTTATTAACCGTCTATTATTCCATGTGGTTAAGAGTTATGCTGACAACATTAGAGAGAACTATCACAGGAGGATTTTCTTTACTTTTCTTGACTCCCTGCCCTTTGTTGGTTTGGAAGTTGGAAAACATAAAATTTGTGCAACATGCACAAACAAAAAAGTGCAAGAGACACCTTAGGCTTTAGGGAACCAGGATGCAAGAAATGTAGGGAGACACTGTTGCATTTCTGCCAACATGTATCGCAAAAATCCATTAGATTTACCTTAAAGGAAAATCCCTAACCAGTGGGACATACAGGTAGAACATGTAGTAGTAGTAGTAGTAGGGTAATACTTTAAAAAGGGCTGGAGAATTATTGGGAAGAGAACGTTGCGATGACACAGCTGGTAATAAAGGAGCAATACAATACAATCTTATGAACAAATCCACAAGGGCCGTGATGAGGGTTCGAACCTACGTCCGAGAGGATCCCAGATGCGCCTTAAGTGACTGTGCCACGACACAGTTGATTAAGGTGCGTCTGGGATCCTCATGGACGTAGGTTCGAACCCTCATCACGGCCCTTGTGGATTTGTTCATTTGATGCATCACGCTACTGTGATTTCTGTGTGCAATACAATCTTCACAGGGTTATTGTTACTGTGAGGCAAGTTATTGGCCATTTTCCTGATCCATACATTTATAATTTGATTAAGTTATTAGCATAAATTAGAAAGCCAAATAAAGCACCAAGGATGAAAATAACATTAGACTATTAACACTATGCATTTATACAATTGACTAGCAGTGAATAATAATTTCCAAATAACTGTACGAAACTACTTTAGCTACCTTACTGCAGTAACAAACTATAGTTAGCACTCGGCAATAACACTAATTATATTCACATCATCCTTAGCCTTCTTTTGTCATATTAAGATACACCCAATCACCATCTGATTATAGTCACATTTGAAGAAATGTATAAATTCACTTGCTTCTTCACCTAAAAGTCCTCGTTACCTGTTAATGTTATCCCACAAATATGGTAAATCTAAACTCCAAAAGTAGAGTAAGTGCTCACATGCCTCCAAGAGAAAACTAATGGGTGTACAATGACAATTTAGTCATGTGACCCTATATAGAATATAGATGTAGTATACACAGAAACTGCACATGTACGCACAGACATGCATGTGTTTTATTCATGCCACCGCCATTTACATTTCTTTCACACATCTACAGACGACGATTTCAACCATAATTGCCAAAGAATATCAAATCTTGGTTGTAAGAGAAAAGTTGCAGATCTCTAGTAAAAAATAATTTGGCATAGATGAAAACTGTGATTGTTCACATTTTTCTAAAATTTTAATGAATAGAGTAAAAGACGATAGCAAAAACATAGTTGTTCACAATACTGCCAAGGATGCACTACTTCTAGTCACCTACCAACATCCTAAAAAATCCTTCTTTGCTGAGAAAACATTTTTCCTGGCAATTAACTGTTGAGTTATTAAATGGTATAACTCCTAAATATAAAGGGACACAATTTAGTGCCCTACTAAATAGCTGCAGTTAAATAATTTATATACTATAAATATTAGTGCTACTTATAGCTACAGTATATTTTAGTATGATTTATGCCTACAAAACAAATTTAATTTGGAAAGTCCATTATTTTTCCATACAATGGGCAATAACCTTAACCATCAAACTCTCCCTATATACAAATGTGCAACTCCTAATATGTATCAGTGTAGCCAAAAGCTTTCCATAGCTTTTGTACAACATTTGCTCTATAATTTGACTTTTCATCCTTCAAACATAAAGACAACCAGTACATATTAATATGCATACCATATAACATTCAAAACCAAGGGGACATACAGACACAGTGCATAACGTTCAGCATTTCACACATGCTGAATTACTGTCCATGTGCTGGTGTTTTTCATATATTAATAATAGATTGTGTTAGTCCTCTATCTATGGCTCCCCTTTCTTCTTGTATTAGATTAAATATAACATTTAAATAAAAGATGACCGTAAAGTATGGGAAAAATGCATATGTTAGTACAGTACACCCAAATGAAGTTTTAAATGGACAGCTTGATCATCATCAATATGGCTAAAAAAAAAAATAGGCAAAGGCCTCTGAAGATCTGCATGTCCACATCCCTCACCTGTTTCCATGATCTGTATACACGGGTAAGGCAGGATGGCTTCCAGGTGGACCACGGGGGTCGGGGGGTTTTTTGTATAGCTCAAATGCACTTCCTCTATGGTCATGATTGGGCAGGTCCCTACCACCAGGTCCCCCTCCTCCTCCATGCTGGCTACTTCCAGGAGCCATGTCTCTGGGAGGAGGCACATTGAGGTAATATCCGCTTCTGCCCGATGCTGAGGATGTCACCTGAAATTTATAACAAAGATCTTTTACACGTACAGAGAAAAGGATGGCAGGTATCTCGTATATACTTGGATCGTGGTACCAGAAGATGCATTCAATATTTCTAGTAGATATACTTGTGCATCCATCATGGTCCAGTTAGTAGTGCGTGGGCTTACAGAGTAAAGATATTCAGCTACAATCCAATCGTATAGTTTCAATATTTTCTCACTATTAACACTTACACAAAACGGAAACAAAAATACAGGCATCCTTCAATATACGAGATACTTTTGTTCCTAAGAAGTTGATTGTCTGGTGAAATTTTGTATATTGAACCATATTTTCCCACTAACTTCCGTTACACGATTGGAGATTGATGCCTATAAAATATTTGGGTATCAATATACTGTATATACAAAACAATTGGGTATGTATCAGAGCATTTTAAGTATATATTAAAAGGTGATTATCTATTTACTAAGATGTTAGTAAATTTAGTAATGAAAATATTTTACTTGTTAGTATTTTTTTTTATATGCAAGATATGTTATTGTAATTGCTCTATCGTCTAATAAAGACAATAGAGCATTTATGTAAATATCTGGAGGCACTGAATGTCTGAGGAGAAATCAGAATGAAGATGGAGAGCACAACATCATGGGGGAACGAAAGCACTGTAAGAGAGACCCTTGTGTAGGGAGAAATAGCAGTGCTATTGAGAGAGACCCTTGTATAGGGAGAAATAGCAGTGTTAAATGTTGGAAAAAAAAAGTCTGGAATTCTGACCCCTTTCAGATGCAGAGCATCATCTCAACAGGAAAATGTAATCTCCTAAAAAGAAAACCCAATGTAAACAAAAGGGATAAAATAGTTAAGAAAAAGCAGATTCAATGCAAGAAAATAGAGAAACAACAGTGTTAAATATAGAAAAACAGCCTGAAAACATTATAAGACATATAAATGAAGTATTGGGAAATGTGTATGACATGTATAGGGAGGGGACATTATTGGAACCAGGCAGGCAGGGGCATGTGGCAGCCCCCATCAGTCACTTGGGAGAGGGAGGCAGTGACAACCTGACCAGTGTCGTGGATGGTCTCCAACAAACACGATAAGTGCAGTATTATAGATGTTTATAGCGGTGCTTCCCCTTTGCTTTATGAGTTAGGGATAGGAATTTGTGGAAATAAGTATTTTTGGAACCCTGTGTGTAGGGAGAGTGGTGTGTTGTTAATTCAGCTGTGTGTCACATGGGGGTTATCCACATTTATTTTGTAGATTAATTTGTAAACCCAGGCCCTTTGTAGTGACCTATGAGGAGTGGAATAGAGTAATGACCTTAAGTTCCAGGTTGTAGAGGGAGAAGGGCCCTTCCCCCCCCCCCCCCTCCCTTTTGTCTGTATCAATCCTGGTGGAGGATCCAAGTGCACACCCCCCTCCTTTGTTCTAAGAAGTGAGGAAATCTGGTATGTGTTAAATAAAATCCTTTTGTAAAATTGTACCCCAAGATGCAATTTTTGTCCCATGTTGTTAAAACTGGTGACTTACTATATAGACCCCTGCACTTCCATTATTTATAAGAAAGTAAGAGCGGGTGTTGTTGGCGATACTTTAGGGTATAACTTTCAATCTCGTACCTTACAGCATCATATAGACTGCTTAATTTCCTTCGCTATGATGTAAATACAAGCAGAAGTGCTATAAATCTTGTATTTGGATGGGGGGTATAATAGAATGTGTGAATTGGGTCAAAGAGCAACAATTTACGTGAAAGCAGGAAGCTGGTGGTAGGTCCAGCGGAGGCATGTGCAGCTAACGGCACTAAGCGAGTGAAGTAGCATGCTGGTTGAGACCTTTGGTTACCCCGGACTGCCAACTGGAGGCAGTCCGGTACATCACGGTTATAATAATTCGCCCTGTGGCAATTATCGTTAGCCCTCTTTTAACATTTGGTTCCTAATTTTCTTTATGCAGCTATTTTAGGTGTTGACTATTCCTCCTAATGGGTTTTTATCTATTTAAGGTTTGTCTGATTCCCAAGATACCCCTCCCTTCATACAGCATGCTAGAGTCTAGGTATTTATTCCAATAGGCATGGGAGGATCTCGGAGGACTAGTGTGATTGGCTAGGGCTCGATGGTACCAGCACTTAATCTCAGAGCTAATCAATGACCTTCCCAGAAATAATGGAGTTTCTAGTCTCCATTTTCTAATAAAAAAATTTGTCCAATAACTTGGTACCAATTGTCCAATGCACCGGAATGTGCAGTTATCATAAATACGTACAAGAAATAAACATACTGTACTTACCAAAAACATTTATGTAATTTAGTCCCAAAATACAAAAACAAGAATTCTGCACAACTTTTCCAAAATACTTTGACAATCACTCAGACATTAATGAAAAAGCACGATTGATTTTTTAGAATGACTAACCGACACATGTCATTAATTTGTTGCCCCAATGTGTCTTCTTAAACTATTAATGGCTGCACACCTTATTATATGAAGATCTGCCAAAAGTATCATATTTTCTATCTAGGCTACTTCCTTGTCCACTATCAAGGCCACTGTAGTCATCACTGAGTCCTCCATTACTGGTGGTATGATAAGTCCCTCGGTCATAAGCTTTCCGTCCGTCCATGTACATTTCCCAGGCTCCAACTCCTCCTTCCATATTGGTGGGAATACTGCCTGGGGCTTGAGGCTTGTAATTTTTGGGTTTGGGCGGTGGAACAGGTTTGTAGTTACTACTCTTTGGTGGAGGTAGTGGTTTATAGTCTGATGATCTGAGGAAAAACATACCCATCATGATTTCCATAGATAAAATTAAGCATTTTTTAAGTAAATGACTTGTCTTGCTTGTGTTTCAAATGTAGGGTATAGAACTGTGTGTCAAGCGAATATTATAACTTTAAAAATACTAGAGGCGGCATTTCTAATAAAAAAAAATTGCCTAAAGCAGCATCTCTAAAATTAATATTACTGCATCTATTTTTAAATTAAACATTAATATTTTACCTGTAAGGATCATCTGAGCGGTAGGTAGGTGGTTGTGAGGACGACCTTGAGTATCGGTATGGCTCGTGAGGTGACCGTGGATGCAATTTGCTTTTGAGATCATCGTGAGCATTGGGACCTAATGACGGATTCATCATGTCGTAGGGACTCTGAAGATGTGTTAAAAGTAGGCCATTAATATTTTCTATTGGAAATAGTAAATTTTTTTTTTTTTCCAAGAAAAGATTTTGATCTGCAAATCAAACTTCTACACTATAACTGAGAGGTAACGTGTTGTTTTCTGTGAGCATTTCACTAATTCATAGAGATTATTGCCAATGTCATTATCTTCAATATATTTTTAATAGCACTTTTAGCAGAATACTATGTTTTCATGTGCTGCTGTTCTTAGTTTATTATTAAAACTTGGCAAGCATCCCGAAATTTATTTCACGTTCAAATTATCCGAGCAGTAATTAAAAAAATATTATATCTATTTATCTTCCTAACACTTCAGATTATAAGCTACTGCTGTTAACATCACTTCCTCAGCATAACACACACTGTAAGAGGAAACATAAGGACTAGCAGTAGGCACCTTAAGTACCCCAAACTCCTTAGACCTCGGTGGAAGCTGTGCTCCTCAAACACCAACACAACCTCAAAACATAGTGTGATACACTTAAAAAATTATTTACGTTAAAGACAAATCTGTTAATACCGTATTCAGAATATATCTTTGTCTCCCTTAAGAACTGTAATTATGGCCCAATTTTATCTTTCCAACAAATACTTTTTGAATTTCTCTGCTACAGCTAAAGTTATACATGTTAGCATCTTCAAGTGCTTGCACATTGTGAAATGCTATAATAGTATGTAACTTTTTATGTATGTTCTTTAGCGATTTATCATTTGGACCGATTTCTTGCCATTAGCTTCAGGTGTGCAGCCATTAACTGATTTAAGTTAAACTCATTTTTAAAAGCTCCATTTGAAATGCTGTTGAAGATGCAGTGCACATTTTCACATACATACAAACAAAAAAGTACTATATAGATAATCTTCCAGAATTTCTGGAAAATTACTGATTTAACAACTTCGTGTAAAATTCTAAATAAAATCATGTGATTTTATTTATTTAGCCACTGAAACATTGAATACATAAATTTTAACAAAAACAATGAAATGCCTATGCAAAAACTGCTCCATTTTTAGTAGCAACTTTGTAGTTCTCTCTGCCCTTAAACTGATCATATGACAAGATCAATTATTTTATGCCCCACAAGGATAAGTACCTTACCAACCATCTTGTTCTTGAAACAAATTGGCTCAGTGGAGAGCATACCTCAATCCGACCAGTGGTTGGATTCATTATGATGCGTAGAAACCACTCTTAACACCTTGCCATTTATGGTCAGGGCCTACAGACTGGCAACTCTATTCACAAAACAAAACAAAATGACAGAGCCACAGACAGTGTTGAGCATCAAAATAATAGTCACACTATATAGAATACTGAAGACAATGTTACTGCTATCATATGGCCACCTTTAAAGTATGAACCCAGATGAAAGGACTAATCATAGGCACCCAAATAAGTAAGAGTCTGAATCTTCGATCTGACAAGTTAAACAAATCTCCCAGATGCAAAGGAAAACAACCAACCAACCTAAGGTAATTGAAACCCCAAAGTGGAAATCATCTGTGAAGAACGTTTTTGGCAAGCACTCTGTGAATCGAGGCCATAATCAATTGAAAGGTAGAATGTATCATTCACAGGCACTCAATTGAGACTGTAAAGTTGAACCTTCAAATATGTGAGAAGATAAAATCTCTTAGATACTCGGGAACCCCAAACCAACCAACCATAGCCAACTGAAACAAAGATGCAAATTGGCTGCAAGAGAAGAATCCTGTTTGCCTTCAATGAATCTTGTAATCAACAAAACTGGGGTAGTGTTAGCCATGAATTAAAAAAAAAAAATCAAACAAAAGCTAATTACTTCAATGCTTCTATAGCATAACAAACCTAGCAGTAGCTTTAGCACACAATCACTGACAAAATGACAATCTGAATTTGTATCATAAATATACCAATTGATAAAAAGTACAGGACCATACTTGGCACAAAAAAGGCCTTGGCTAGGGAAACAAGACCCTGGAAACTTGCTCAATGTGCAAGCCTGATTTAAAGGAGTCAAAACAGCTGAGAAAGCTGTGACATGGCCTTACGGTGGTCATTGATCTTCACAATGAACACCAGGAAACTGTGTTGCTGGAAGAGGCTGAAGCTGATTTACATATCAGAGAAACTGCACGAGAAACAGACTGAGCAATTGGGCATAAAGGAAAAACTAAATATACCCCAAATGCACAGACAAAAGTATCTAGGAAAACCAATAAGAATTAACCGAATATACTGAACTAGTCCAACCTTGGACAATTGTTCAGGAAGGCGCACTATTTCTCCTGACATACTTGTCCAGTAGTGCTGGCATTTAGTGCTGGTCACAGTACAGTACTTGGGTTGATGAATGTTTTGTTAATTTCATGAATCATTTTGAAATGTTGTTTGCCCAAAATCATTTGGAGGACCTTAAGAGTGGTTTGAAAAGTTTTTGTGCACACGTTCAGTGGTTACCTCGGGTGGATAGAGTTGGAGTAGGTACTTGTCCTTCTGGGACCTAAAGTTGCTCTGAACCTGCCAGTCGGGTATAAAGGCAAAGAACTACTGAAGGAACTTGTTTAACAGCAGGCCTACGTATTCATTTTTATCCAGAGCATTGAGCATTCAGTGCCTGAGACAGTAATTTCTAGAGAATCTACTACTACAACTACCTCAGTCATTACAAAATAAGACTGCAAAACATTGAACAGAAATTTATTTACAGATTTAGCTAGTATTATATAAATAAGCTGCATTCTGTTTGCAAAATTAACAAGACTTTTGCTCAATCATGTATGAGAATTTATAATGCTTGAGATATATTTACAACATTTGATAAGAATAAACAAAAAAAACATGGCTGGAATTAACTTATTTTTTATATAAAATATAATTCTCAGGTATTGCTTTTTAAAGTTGATCTAAAATGTCACAAAGACCCTCGCCTTCATTTCTCGGGTTACTAAGGGTAGACATATTTAAACTTAACTGTTCACTAGGGTTCAAATCTAGCAATAACCCACCACTTAGGCAGTGTTACCTCTACCTTTTGAACACTTCCATCTTGTCAAATTGCTGAACATCCATGAGTGGTAGAGCAGTTAGCTCTACCACTCAGTTGGTGGGCAGTTAGTTCAGACCCAACTTTATGCTAGCAAGTGCTATTTTTGAGAAGTTAAAATGAAAATTGCTCATCTTAATTAAATCTCATCTACTTCAAAAAATTAAGCTTCAAGAAATTTTCAACTTGAATGGTTAAGATGGACAAGTCAACCATTCAAATATGGCCAATAGGCATTTTGCAGGATATAACTTAACTGGTGGAGGTAATGATGTCTTTGGCAGCAAGATATAATTAGACTGAATTAGAATGTCGCTTAAAGATTAGAGTTTTCAGACAATTTACCAACATACAGTTGATAATAAAATGAAGGAACTTATTAATACTAGGCAATTCTAATCCCAAAAGAATCAACTGGGGTATAAGGGCCCCAAAGGAAAGATAAATTAGAAACTCGAAGGATACAACTGGTAGATATTTTAGAAATATTCTAGTGTAATATAAGGAAACTATAAGGATAGTAAGAATTTATGAACCTGTCTTTACACTGGATAAAAAATTCAGAGACTGGAGTTGATATTGAGAAAATAGAATACATATAGTGGTGAATTTAATGACATAAAATTTTCTGATGGGCCATCAGTAGCTATGAGCTAAGCACTGATTCTGCCAAAACTTGGGAAACTGCACCAGGACACCTGAGACTTATCCTTGCCTAGTAGGAGGCTGGACATGAATTTGGCCACCTCTACCGAGAAGAAAAAAAAAGATTACGTCAATGAAATCGGAGACTGCTTGAAGGACATTAGGAATCCTGAGGTAAAAGACAAATACTCATTGCCATGGGATCAATACCGTAACCATGACGTTCCCAACTAGCACCATGTGACAACTCAAGTCACAACGGGTTCCAGAGTCAGCCTATAATTGGGTGGCATCACTCGTGAGCCACCCAATCTGAATACTTCTACACCACATGGGAAAGAGAGGGACAGGCTAGGGACAGGAAACAACTGATAGCCTATCAGAAATCTGGTGTCAAATGTAATGAAATGCCTTTTTCCGATAGCCCCCTTGGTATGCCCCTGGTCTTGCCCTTCCCTGATTTTGTGATACCTGTTTGATACCTGCTTGATGGGGTTCTGGGAGTTTTTACTCACCAAGCCCAGCCTGAGGCCAGGCTTGACTTGTCAAAGATGTTTGAATTATGCATTTGAACAGTGAGAGAATGTCTAGTGACATGCCAAGACCCTCTACTGACAGCTGCTTGATTGTGTGCACGAGTGGCAAGCCAGTAGATTGTTCAGTTAATCTTGCCAATAGTTACCATGCTCTGGCCTGTTTTGATGCATTCTACCTCTGGTTGTTTTTCTTGGGTACTGTGATTGATGCTGGATCAGCTAGACTCCCCCTTTCTCATTGAGTTGCCTGATCCTAGTCGCCTGATCCTAGTCCTGGTCTCATGCAGGCACTCAAAAACTGATGCAGCCTACTGCGATTCTTAAGTATGTTAGCTTGCCAGGCGAGTAGCTCGTAAGAATACCAAGTGATCCACCAGAAAGAAGCGTTAAAAGTCTGGTTTTATGCAGTTCACTTGTACACAAAGTAGCATCAACCTACATCAACCTTGAACACAATGTCTCCAGTATTGCATGTCTGCATTAATATCTTGCCACTTAAAGCAATTTTCAGAAAATTCATATCAACAGTCTGTGCAACTACCACTGTGATATGTTTTCAAACACACATTTGCAATTGATTGCAAATGTGTTTCAATGATTGATAAATTGCAATTGAGTTGATTGCAATTTATCAATCATCATTATCTAACATGTAATGAAATTCATTCTTTGTGCAAAAGCATTATTCTACATGTAGCCATCAATAAAAAAAAATTATATTTCAGTTTAGTTCATTTGCCACTGAACTGAAATCCTTCTCTCCATGGGATGCTTCGTATTGAATTTTATCAAGTTCTAATTCAGTTGATCCTTATTACAGTATTGTCAACACTAACTCCTGCTGATTACCAGCCCTAGGACTTGCTGCCGGCGCCATTGCTAGCTGGCCGCACACGGATTTGTTCCCAGGAAAACTTAAGATTCTGAGCACCCATCTGCTCAAATCATCGCGGTTTTGTGAGGAAGAATACATCAATACTTCAAGAACCAGACAATATCTTGTTTTGAAGGAAACAATTCCGACATAGTCTACAACTGATGAACAAACATTGTTTATCATCTGCTGTCCAGCTGACTGGTATTCTGCACAACCCTGTATGCAGGCGGCCCCAAACTCTTGTCACCCATGACCGATATATTTTTTTTTTTTTTTTAGGATCGTATCACTGACCAGGTCAAGTAATCCTACCCTGAAGGGTGAGGCTGCCACAAGGGGGCACCTTAGGTGTGCTGAGCCTCTTCAGGGAAAGGTAGACCAAACAGCTCATTTAGGTGTTAGGTATTCCTGATTCCACCTGGGGGTATCATTCTACGACCTCCGTTGGAGGGGAATGAATTTCTCCAGGCCTAGGAGTGCATTAGGCATTAGGTAGGGCAGTGAATTGGTCCTCACTAAGTGTAAATGTCATGGGGAAGTCAACGAGAGAGGGGCAATGGAGGCAGCTTCAGACGAGGAGGGACCGTGTACCGAGGTGCAGCAGGCACTGAAGAAAGCTGCTATCGAGGCCTCACCACATGCTTCTACCAGCAAAACAGCAGACATAAAGGACCTAGAGAGGACAGCATCAGTGTCGCACCAGCCGGTGTCAGACGACGCTTCTATCCACAACCCAGCCACTTGACGACAGTATGAGATAGGAGAGGACAGCACCAGTCACACACCAGTCAGTGTCAGTTAATGTACTTTTCTCCACAGCCCAGCCATAGGACGACCACTTTTCTACAGCATATAGAGTAGTAACGGCAATGGAAAAGGAACAACCAGAGCTCAAACTTTCCATCACAGTCAACATGAAAGGAGACATCTTGGTTATCTTGAGATGATTTCGGGGCTTTAGTGTCCCCGCGGCCCGGTCCTCGACCAGGCCTCCACCCCCAGGAAGCAGCCCGTGACAGCTGACTAACACCCAGGTACCTATTTTACTGCTAGGTAACAGGGGCATAGGGTGAAAGAAACTCTGCCCATTGTTTCTTGTTGGCGCCCAGGATCGAACCCGGGACCACAGGATTACAAGTCCAGTGTGCTGTCCGCTCGGCCGACCGGCTCCCGATACATAATC
The DNA here is from genome assembly GCF_040958095.1 of Procambarus clarkii. Lineage (NCBI taxonomy): Eukaryota > Metazoa > Arthropoda > Malacostraca > Decapoda > Cambaridae > Procambarus > Procambarus clarkii. The sequence continues at coordinate 9,215,798 of NC_091221.1, forward strand.
GTGAATTATGTAATCCAGTACATAATGATGACACCACAAGACCAACAGATTGTAAATTACTTAAAAAAAAAAAAAAAAAAGTAAGCCCTGCAATGAAAACCTGTATGCTTGGAAAAGCAGAACCCTTCAGAAAGACGCACACGAGTCTTGCTATTGGGATATCTAGTCACAGGACAACAGTATGAGAAAGAGGACACCACCAGGTGTCAATGACAATGTCTCAAACCAGACATTGTCAGACTCTGCAAATCTTCTAAAATTCCAAAAAAACGTCAGGGTGCCTGACAGCTGTGTGCTCAGCGCTTCGGATTCGTAGTCCTGAGGTTCTGGGTTCGATCCCCGGTGGAGGTGGAAACAAATGGGCAAAATGTTTTTTCACTCTGATGTCCCTGTTACCTAGCAGTAAATAGGTACCTGGGAGTTACAGCTGCTACGGGCTGCTTCTCGGGGTATGTGTAACAAAAAGGAGGAAGGACCGGGCCGCAGGGACGCTAAGCCCCGAATTAATCTCAAGATAACCTCAAGATAACCTCAAGATAATCGACTTTCTCCTGGATCCAGTACTAGAACACAAGCAAATCCTGAATGCAGAACGATGCCGTACAAAAGTAGACAGAGCAGCGACACGTCAGGTTCTGGGGGCCAGATTCACAAAGCAGTTACGCAAGTACTTACGAACATGTACATCTTTCCTCAAACTTTGATGCCATTGGTTACATTTATATAAGTTACAAGCCTGGAAACTTCCCAGTCAACTGTTGTTATTGTTATAAACAGCCTCCTAGTGCTTCAGAGCTCATTGACTGTTGCATAATTGTAAACAAAGTCACCAAAGATTGAGAAGATATACAGGATCGTAAGTGCTTGTGTAACTACCTCGGGAATCTGGCCCCTGGTGACCGTCATGGGACATGTGCCAGAAACATTGTCTTGGAAATTGGGGAATATACCAACAGACCATACGTCCCAGAACCCCCCTGCGCTGTTTCAGGTGTCAGAAATATGGCCACCATCAATCGCGTTGAACCGGACAGGAGAGATGCGGAGCGTGCTGCCCGAGGCATCCAACCAAAGACTGTGTAGCCAAGCACAAGGCAAACCAGACCACAAAAGCCAAATGTCTAAATTGTGGAGGCACACATCATGCCTGGAGCAGGTTGAAATTACCACTTAGGTATTTACAACCTGCTCTGCATGGAAAGAAAAGGTGCAGACAGCTCAGGCCAGGTTAAACACGCAGACCCATACTAAATACGCCAATACCAACGTCTGGAACACTCATACACAGCCACAGCAGAGACCCACTCTCGCTGAACAAAATTTCCCAAATATATCCATTCCAAAACAGAAAATACACAACAATGCTGCAGAAATACAACAAAAAGCAAAAAAAAAAAAGCAATTACTTTCGGAAACAACACAACAAATTTATAGTTTTACCAACGTCCAGCTGAAAAACATTGTGAAGATCATGGCAAAGACCAAGACTTCAACAAATAATTTCGACTTCGACTTCCAAAACGACTTCAAAATAAACCAAGACTTCACAGAAATAAGCTGGGAAGAACAGCTAGAAAATGCAAACCTGAACCAATGCCTGGAAAAAATAAGCTCAGTAGCGCTAGAAATATGTTCAAACCACATACCCCTAAGAAAAAAGAGGAAGAGATGCAGATTGGAACGGGAACGTCATTGCCTCTATAGGCGAAGAAAAAGAATCGTGGAAGAACTTGTCACACGCTATCTCAAGAATGGCGAAGGTTAGGTAGAGAAATAGAAACAATTGAACTAAAGCTACAAGAATCATACAAAACCCAGGAGAGGCAGAGAGAGCAAAAGGCCATTAGTGAAATAGAGAGATACTAAATATTTCTTCTCCTATACAAAATCAAGATCAAAATCCACATCTAGTATCGGGCCCCTGCAAAAGGGAGATGGAACTTTCACTATTGACAACAAAGAAATGAGCGAAATACTGAGGAATCAGTGCGACTGTTTTCAGCGAGTCACTGAACACGCTGAAGATTGATAACCCAAATGAATTTTTCATGGATATGATACCAACATCAAATCATATATCAGATGTCACCCTATCCCCACTGGATTTTGAAGAAGCCATAGACAGTATGTACCAGGCCCTGACTCTTGGAACTCTATATTCATCAAGTACTGTAAAAAAAAAACGCTATCGCAGGCCCTTCACATTCTTCGGAGACAATGCCTATATATTGGCGTTATCCCTGACATATTAAAAACAGCAGAGATAGCACCACTCCATAAAGGAGGAAATAAGGCACAGGCAAAAAATTAGACGATGGCACTAACATTGCACATCATAAAAATTTTTGAGAGAGAGTGCTAAGAAGTAAGATAACAAAATACATGGAATCACAGCATCTCCATAACCTCGGACAACATGGTTTCAGAACAGGGCGCTCTTGCCTATCACAGTTGCTGGACCACTATGACATGGCACTAGATGCCATGGAAGACAAATAAAACGCTAATATAATTTACACAGATTTCGCAAAAGCCTTTGACAAATATGACCATAGTGTTATTGCACACAAAATGTGTTCAAAAGGAATTACCAGAAAATTTCAGTCTCCGTGGTGCAGTGGTAAGACACTCGCCTGGCGTTCCGCGAGCGCTATGTCATGGGTTCGTATCTTGGCCGGGGAGGATTTACTGGGCGCAATTCCTGAACTGTAGCCTCTGTTTAACGCAACAGTAAAAGTGTACTTGGATGAAAAAACGATTCTTCGCGGCAGGGGATCGTATTCCAGGGACCTGCCCGAAACGCTACTCGTACTAGTGGCTGTACAAGAATGTAACAACTCTTGTATATATATCTTTAAAAAAAAAAAAAAAAAAAAGGCAGGTGGATCTAAAATTTCCTGACTAACAGAACCCAATGTGTAATAGTCAATAAAATAAAATCTAGCCCATCAACCGTGAAGAGCTCAGTCCCCCAGGGTACTGTGCTTGCTCCAGTACTTTTTCTTGTCCTCATATCAGATATAGACAAGGACACAATCTATAGTAATGTATCATCCTTTGCAGATGGCACTAGGATTTTTATGAGTAGATAACATAGAGGACACGGCAAACCTCCAATCAGATGTAAATCAGGTCTTTCTATGGGCTATAGAAAGTAACATGGTGTTTAACGAAGATAAGCTTCAGCTCATGCGCTACGGAAAAAATGAAAATATAAAAACGGAAACCACGTACAAAACTCAAATCATAACATTGAACGGAAAGGCTTTGTAAAGGTTTTGGGTGTACTGATATCGGAAGACTTTTCATTTAAAGAACACAATAAAGTAGGAGTCACAACTGCAAGAAAAATGACAGGTTGGAAAACAAGAACTTTTCACACTAGAGATGCTATACCGATGATGATACTTTTCAAGACGCTAGTGCTCTCCAGAGTGGAATACTGCTGCACAATGACAGCCCCTTTCAAAGCTCGAGAAATTGCTGACCTGGAGAGCGTGCAGAGATCCTTTACTGCTAGAATCCACTCAGTAAAACATCTAAACTACTGGGGCCGACTAAAGAGCCTAAACCTCTCTTGACCGCAAGTGGGAGAGATGCATAATAATTTACACATGGAAAATAGTAGAGGGGCTAGTCCCAAACCTGCACACAGAAATAACAGCACATGAGAACAGAAGGCATGGCAAGATGTGCAGAATACCCCCATTGAAGAGCAGAGGTGCAACAGGTACTCTGAGAGAGAACTCTATCAGCATCAGAGGCCCGAGACTGTTCAACACGCTTCTGCTACACATAAGGGGCATAACTGGCCGACCCCTCAGTGTTCAAGAGAGAACTTGACAAACATCTCCAAAGGATACCTGATCAACCAGGCTGTGACTCGTACGTAAGGCTGCGAGCAGCCGCGTCCAACAGCCTGGTTGACCAGGCCGCGCGGTCGCTGAGCCATGGAATTACCTCAAGGCAACTTCAAGGTAAGGGACCATTATCAATTGTCTACAGATGATGCAGAATGCCTCTCAACAACAGACTCAAGAAATCACTTGTGAAATAATGGACAAGATCGTGCAGCAGACCACAGTTACACAAGAAATAGACAATCTGAGACAAGATGAAGCACAAGAGGACAAACAATGCGACATGGACATGAGGATTACCAACAACGGTCGGGGTAGTCAAGACACCACACCATCAACATTCACAAAAGCAACTGCAAGAAGCAGTGACCACTCAAGATCAACAGAATCTTACAACACAAGAGACAAACAGCCAGTGCAGTCTGATATGCAACACCACCAACAAATAAGTATTGAACAGCAGAGATGCACAGATTCCAACAACACAAGAGGCAGGCATGAACAATCAATGCAGCCCAATATGCAGCAACATCAATAACAAAATACTGGATGGCAGAGATGCACAGGTTCTGACAACATAAGAAATGGCCAGGAGCAATCAATGCAGTCTGATGTGCAGCAATACCAACAGCAAAGCGATGGACCACAATTATGCAGATTCCAACAATGCAGGGGATAACCATGAGCAATCAGTGCAGTCCGATTTGCAGAGACACGACTTGTGAGGAGGAGAATATAGATGTCTATTCCGAAGAGGAGTTCTACTTGAACAGGCAACACCAACCGAAACAGTCGCCTGGCCATTACGAATACTGCAGTGGAACACACAAGGTCATGGAAATAAAAACCACAACCCTTCAGGAAGATGCAATCATTACGAAAGCAGATATAATCGTTTTGGAAGAAACTTTTTATCAGCCATGATGTCCTTCAGATTAGCTGAATATCGGCACTATTATACCGTATGAACAGGGGAGACAAAGAAGGTCAATGACCCTAGTCAGAAACACCATACCCAGTAAGAAAATAGGCCCAGTTTCATGTGGAGATGGAGTAGAGGAATTGGATAATATCGAGCTCCTCATATACAACGTCTACAAGCCCCCTAGACGTAAACTAGAAGCAGCAGTGCTTGCCTTGGCCACGCATGAAAATGTAATTATTGCTGGGGGTTTTAATGCTCATCATCAAGAGTTAGGTGCAACTGGGCCAGCCAATGCAGGTGGGTGCCATTTAGCTGCAGCTCTGCGAGAAGTTAGATAACACTTCTCAACACTTGGGAACCCACTAACATTCAAGGATGTTCTCCTTGATCATATATTAATCTCAACAGCACTCAAGCAACAGGTGAAGTGGGAGGTAGACCTGGTGATCACCAGTGACCACTATGCTACTGTCACAACACTAAACATAGAATGACCTCCTACACCACCTGCACAACCTAGGTGGAATTTTAAAAAAGCCAACTGGAATATATATACCAAGAGGAACTTGAAAAATGGTATACACCATACACGCCACCTGAGGATTTGAACATTCACAAGACCAATCTGCAGGAAGCCATTGCAGCTGATACAAACAGCTATTCCAATCATTATCACAGGAAACACAAAACGAAAGCACTATTGGTTCTATAATAATGAAGTTAAAGAACAAAACCACAGAGTCAACATCTTCAGAAAACATCTAAAAAGAAACCCCCACACCAGAAGGAAGAACTCTGCTAAGAGCGATGATATCTGAAGCAAGACAAGTTTCTAGAGAGGTGAAGGAGGCAAGATGGTTTAAATGGTGTCAAACTCTACATGAACATAGTAGTCTTGGCAAGATATGGGGTCAGATTAAAACCGTGTCAGGTCAACCAGCCTGACCACAGGCATGTATTCAACCATTGCAGGAGGTTGAGAGACTTGCCCTCCAATTTGCAGAAAGAGTGGCTTTCAGCAATGGTTAGAACAATTAAAATAAGAGGTTGACAGCCATTCACGATTCACAATCAGCCATTCATTATTTGTAGCTATGCTCATAGCTACAAACAACAAATGTAACTGTCCCTTCACCGAACAAGAACTAATCAGAGCCAAAAAAGGTAGTTACGACACTGCACCAGGTGCTGATAACATACTCAATGATCACACACGCAGGTCCTGCTACAGAACAAGGGATATTGGACATTATCAATGCATCTTGGCACCAAGGCAAACTACTGACCTCTTGGAAGAAAGCAGACATCAATCCAATTCCTAAGCTGAAAGAACGTGGCAATTAGACCCATTTCATTAACATCATGCATTAGTAAAACTGCAGAACGGATGGTGTTAAATAGGCTACTGTGGAAGATTGGAGACCTGCATAAACACACACTTGGCTTTTAGAGGAGTAGGTACTGCCAACTGCATGGCAACATTACTAGGAACAGTAACTTGGGTCTGGCTATAGTGATCTTCCTTGATCTAGAAAAAGCATTCATATTTGCAAGCCCGCAAGCAATTTTACACACTTTAGTTAAAAAAGGTGTAAAGGGAAATATGCTAGGATGGATTCAAGATTACCTGTCACACGTATGATAGAGTAAGGTTGCAAGGACAAATGTCAGACTACCATTTGCATGAGAATGGGGTTTCACAAGGAGGAGTTTTCAGTCCTAGTCTTTTTAACATCCTTATGGAAAACATCGTTACCATGACATTTGCAGAAGGGGTTAAATTGCTAAGCTATGCTGATGATATAGCATTAGTCACTACAGATCCTTCACTTCTAAATAAAGCTCAAGGGGCATTAGATAAAGTAACATCTGAATGCAGCATTTTAGGGCTAAAAATATCTGCACAAAAGCCTAAGGCAATGAGACTAGGTGGCAACACTCCAGACAGGCACCTACGCATTCAAGACATTAACCTTCAGTGGGTTACACAATATCAATATCTTGGAGTGTGCATAGATTCTAAAATTTCATTCAATAAGCAAATTCAATATCTGAAGGAGAAAGCAAAATCACGACTGAATGTAATGAGAGCAATCCCAGGGCCCCGCCTAGGAGCGGGACACAGTGTTAAGAATGTTTTACATACAATCCATTTGATCCCTAGTTGATTATGCAGCGCCTGCCTTACTCACTCTCTCTCCTGGTCAGTGGGCAAACAGTGAGGTTATTCAAAATGATGCATTGCGAGTCATAACAGGGGCTTCCAGATAGACTAAAATACTGAATCTAAGAATAGAAACAAAGCTAACGTCAATTGAAATAATGGTAAAAGGGATTGCTGCGTGCATGCTGAAAAAGATAATGACTAGTCCTAGAATCAGTTCACTTAAGATATAATCACTGGAACACTTACTCAGGACAAAAGAGCCCCCCAATAGCAACAGGTGGACCCATTATGTGATAAACACCATCAATACATTCGATATAACAAACACAATCACTGAGAGGGGTGTCGACGAAATACATGCAGACTTTGTTATGCAAGCCCCTTGGGAATCTCCGCCAGCAGACTTTAAGATAATGGCTCTTGAAGGAAAAAAAGAACCAGACTAATCCTCATCTGCTACGTAATATTGCACAGATGCATATAGAAACAAATTTGGCATCTGACAGCTTCACATACTTCACAGAAGGATCAGTAGACCAGCAGGGACAAGAAACCAGAGCTGCAGTTAAAGCAAGAAACACACACTAAATAGTTGGAGACTCTCAAATGGGTGTTTGACCTTAGAGATCTTTGAAACATGCTCTTGCTGAACACCGACATATTATATTACATACAGATTCGAGATCTGCTATTGAAACTTTGCAACAAGAACACATAGGTGACAACATCCATCTGATAACAAATGTCATATCATTAATGCAAACACTCAAGTGTCAAGGCTGTCGGGTACTTATCAACTGGGTGCCAAGTCATGTGGGAATATTGTAATAGGAAATGACACAGAAATCACAATAGCATGATGCATCAAATGAACAAATCCACAAGGGCCGTGATAAGGGTTCGAACTTATGCCCGGGATGATCCCAGACACTGTCTTATTCAGCATGATGCATCTTAGTTTGATGCATCACACTATTGTGATTTGTGTGCATTGAAGTGAGGGTGAAGAGGTAGAACAGCTTGTTAGCAGAGCCCGAGTACATGGGGGAATTATGTAAAACCCTGGTTTGTGTCTCGGGGAGGCTGCAGGATCCGTGTGAGGTCGGTGGAACTCCCGGTTACAATTCTTTTTTTAACCATGTTGTGGCCTAGTCGACTAAGGCAGCGTCTGGGATCATCCCGGGCATAAGTTTGAACCCTCATCACGGCCCTTGTGGATTTGTTCATAAAAAATGGCATTGCAGATAAAGCTGCAAAACTTGCAACTAAAAGAAATGTAGATATTTACATACCACAGTCTATCACAGATTAAGAAAGTAATTAGAAACAGAGCAATGTAAAAGATGTACAATGACCACAACACAGTATTTGTAATATCAAGATCTACGGGTTGGTACAAGAATGAACCAACTACGAACCACGTATTTTGATGAAAAGGAGCAGAACAACAACAGAAGCACACTTACATTGCATCAGGCTTGGATACCCATGTGCATGGGAAATAGACTTACAGGTTCCGGAAGATGATTAGGAAATGTCAGCATTGTGGAGAAATGTCCGACAGACCACTGGAACATTATCTAACACAGTACAGAGTTACAAACCCATTAAGATTTCAACTTGGATTCAACAGAGCAGAAGTTGTTAAACACAACAAAATCTTACTGAAGCGACCATCCGAGTCATAAATACTCATACTCCGCCTAAGTAAACCAGAAACAATCAACACTTATAGTGGGCCAGCCAGAGGCTTAGGACCCATGCAGGAATATCCCTGCCAAAAAAAAAAAAAACTGCGTCACCTTGAACACACCCGACTCTCAATCCTGTATCTGTGTTGATAGAATATTAATTATCAAATTTATTTTATTAGCCAAATTTTATCCAATGCATCTGAATTCATAAACAGAATTGCTGATAATTCAGAAACTCCAGCAGCACCTTCTATCTGATATAATTTTTAATCATATTTTCTATTCTTGTGTTTTTAGTAGATACTAGAAAATCAACCCCCTCTGTCTGGTAATCTCCATCCCTGTTTGGTTGCAAATTTGTGTGGCTCTTATGCTGGGGCTAGGCTGGGTAGCCCCAGCTGTATGGTCTAAACTGGTTTCTACCGGGTGGTGTTCTGCTGGGTTCCATTGCAGTGTAGGTTCCTTCGTCCTTTGGGATAGTCGTTTTGCTTCACCCTTTGCGGGAGGTGCTGGGACATTAGTTTCTGGGCTATTTTCTTCTTTTGGCCAGTTTTTCTTGATTGCTCCCAATCTTTTTCAGTTTTCTTTGCCATTTATTTTTCTGAATATTCAGTTTCCTCTTTTGAGAACTCCATTGTGAGATAGGACTTGGAAAGTCCTCTCAGAACTGTCTTTAAAGTAATGAAATGCCCCTTTCTGTTGGGTGCCCCGACTCTGCCCTGAAGCCCTTGGGCTGCACCCCTGTTTATACCATGCAACTCCAAAGTGTGCTTAAAATAACAAAAATATTAACATTTTTGTTTTTCCTTCTAATATTGCTAAAATGTGTTCCTTGACCGTTGGAAGGGATGGTGTGGGGGGGGCAGGGGGGAAGGAATTGAGGCAATGTGGCAATATAACAGGTGTTGACAGAGCAGTCACTAGCCACGGTCTCCTCCAGCCCACCATGGGGGCAGGAGTTGCCGCCACGATAATTTTACTTGATTTTTTCCTATTGAAATAATTGGTTTTTACCCAATCAAGTCTGGATATTTTTTTTCTGTATTATTCAATAATGTAATTTACTAAATGCAGTACAGTACTTAAAAGAAATTGTGTGCATATTAGCGACTTGATTATTTTCTTGACTACAAAAACCCTGTTTTATTACTGCATATGTACTATATAAAACTATGTACATTTTCATGCACTAATACAAGCTACTAATCAATTCTGGCAACTGTAATAATCTTATAACTGGTTACCAGCATTCAGTCTAGCCATGCATAATTTGCACTAAATTCTAACAGCACACATTGAATATATAATAATCATATTTTGAATGTTTTTACCAAACATTTTTTTTAAAGTGTAATGTTTAATTGGGCTGTCAATAATATTGTCACCAAACTTGTAGAATGTTAGTGCAGATATATATTTGGTTAACTAATAAGAGTAAAATATTATTCTTTGAACAATATGTATGATCATGAACCACTAAGCTAGTCTGGTGAATCCAAACAGTATAGCATCAACATGCTAATCAACGGACAACGTGACCTCGTTCACCACAGTTGAACTCCCAAAACCCCATCAAGCAGGTATCAAGAAGGTACCATAATGCCTCCAATGTAATACAACTATTGCTAAATGGAGAGCTTGTGGGAACCGGTCGGCCGAGCGGACAGCACGCTGGACTTGTGACCCTGTGGTCCCGGGTTCGATCCCAGGCGCCGGCGAGAAACATTGGGCAGAGTTTTTCACCCTATGCCCCTGTTACCTAGCAGTAAAATAGGTACCTGGGTGTTAGTCAGCTGTCACGGGCTGCTTCCTGGGGGTGGAGGCCTGGTCAAGGACCGGGCCGCGGGGACACTAAAAAGCCCCGAAATCATCTCAAGATAACCTCAGGATAACTGTAGGCACAATGGCACTATTATTGGAATCCTGTTCACTAAATCCTGCATAAGAATCTTTAGCACAAGTTTATTTTCTAAAGGAACATGCATTATTCTATCAAAATGCTTAGATGTACCAAACAATAACAGGGTGCAATGCTACACTGGAAATCATAAATAGCATTGTGTTCACCAATATTTGAACAGTTTTTATCGCAGTCAGGATCTTCTATGATACTCTCATTGCAAAATAATCAGTTATATATTTCATCGACAGCTGAGGGGCTAGGGGTGAGCTGGCTAGATAGAAACTGCTGCCATCTAGTGGTAGGAGAGTGTATTAAGATGGTAGTGTTGGCATAGTAACGATTGATTGCATTATTTTGTTAGGATTACAAATCTTGTTAAGAGTGGTTATGAATTTTGGAGCACATTTATTTTATGAGGGGGGGGGGGGGGTTTATCATAATCTCTGAGCCACAAAGTGCACCAGATTCTGGTCCCTGAAAGGCATTCGAGGGGTCTAGAGGTCTGATGTGTTCTTCAAAGGCCTAGTCATTGCCAGGCTGTAGCATTAGGCACTACTGAGGGGGGGGGGGTCCCTCCCAGGAATAGTCAGCATACTAGTCGACTTGAGTGAACCATGGAGGCACAACAGTGCCTCGCTCTCCACTCTTCTGCTGCAATTAATACTATTTTTTCTAATCATTAAGTTTTTGTTCTATTTTCTTACTCCTATCTCTTTCTTCTCGTGTCTTCCTTTTCTACTTTCTTGCCTACCTGTGGCATTCAACATTCTTTCCACACATCACTGATTTGTAGTACTGTACATGCAAGTGGTGAGCATTTCATTTATACATTAACCAAGCAAGCATTACGAATTTTATGAAATGTGTAACATATCCCACTAAATGCTTTCAACAATGAAAGATTTTTAAAGCATTTGGCAAATATTCTAAAAGAGGCTACCCATTCTCTAGAGTAGTCCACAAAGAAAACGAGCCATCATAGATAGATGGAGATGGTAATCAAATACGTGTACGAAGAAGAAGAATCCCACCGATGATGAGGCAGTGAAATAAACACAGGGCATACCATCTGAGAGCACCATTGGTAGTAATGTTTCAAGGATAAAAAATTAAGCTAAATTAGTATAGAAAATGAGATGCTGAATGAATTACAACCGCAACCAATAATCACACCCAAGTAAATATTATGTGATGTCTGATATAAAACAGCAATTATGAAAATCTAATGTAAACATTGCAATAAAGTGCAAGTGATACAATATGACAATTATGTATATACAAGTGATATACCCTAGATGAATAAACATGCACAAGATAGTATTTATATCTAGAAATTTACCTTAAAAAGTGATGCAAGTACAACAAATGAAGGCAACATATCAAGCTAACCATGAAGAAAGTGCTGGAATACATGCAGTGGTATGCTATAGCCTAAGTGCTAACCTTGTGCTGAGGGTCTACACTGTTGCCACGTCCTGTGTTCATGTAGTTGCCATCATACTCCAACTCCTTCCCAGACCCAAAATCCTGACCGGACCTCACCCTGCCAGGTTTGCTGGTACGGTCTACTTTTGGGGGAACTTCTGGCCCTGCCTCGTTAGTATGACCATTGAGGTAAGGGGGTGGTTGGGCCATATTTCCTCCTGGCCCTTGTGGGGAGAATCCCGCCTGGGGGTGTCCTCGGCCAGAGGGGGCATTTGGGGAACGGCGGTGGTGAGGCGAGTGCATAGGTGGGGGTAAAGTCTGCTGAGGAGGCCGGCCACTGTACCCAGGTGGGGGTACAGACGAGTATGGTGAGCCATGTATGGAGCCCATGCCTCCTCCCCCACCACCCGTGCTGCTGCCTTGCATGCTAGCAGGCGGGCGGGACGAGTACAGGTCGGAGCCATAGGAGCCACCACTGGCAAAACCATACTTGCTGTCACCACCATGAGACTTTCTGCGGTCATCGTAGGCATCATTGGGTCCAGGTTGCTGTAACGAAGGGGCAGTGCAACATGCAGACCACACAATGCTGTGCAAGAAGCTTCACCATGCCATACAGTCATAGTTTCGCATACATAACAAAAAGCATAAAGTCTTGAGGTATCAATCTAGATCTAACATGTTATAAAGGTTCAGACTCGCCAACAGGTGTCAAAGGAGCAAGGTGTGGATAAGAATAGGGATAAATTTAATATTTTAAAATTTCTACTCGAATAACTAGATTCATGCTTTGATAATTTTAGATAAAAGGGATTTTCTTTTCTAATTGGACATCAGTGAAGTGTTGTCAGAAAAGTTTAAAAGTTGGTACAATAGACACTTTATCAATAATACGAAGGTTTTGCAAATAGTGATGTTACTTGACTATTGGTACACATGCCTGCCAGTGGTGCATATATCTGGTGGTATGCATACCTGGCCAGTGCTACACATTATGTGTATACTTTGACGTATTGAAAATTAGCAGGATCACCAGTGTGTAACTTTATATTAAAAAGGTCATGTGAACAGTAATTTTATTATCAATATTGAAAGTCAATCCAGAAAACCTTTATTTTAAACCTTAATTTGAAACGACTGCAGCTTCAATTACAAATTTCATTCACATGAAACAAATGGCTGAATAAACAAATGCTTAAGAGCATACAAGGACTGTTCACATTGAAGCATACATCCTAAGGATTAAATCTGAATATTGCAAGTTACGCACAAGACCGTGCTGCAATTAATATAAAATGTCTGACTTTTTTAAATGCTCACTAAATATGATCCACCACAAAGAAACTGCTAAATTTTAGTTTTCAAAATATTTTATCCAAACACCTGCTGGCACATGTATTTGACCAATAGTAAAGATATTTTGGCAATGGTATAGATGACTCCAATAATGCAAAGAGACGAGAACAAAAAATTTATGCCCCTATGACAAAGCAATGTTATAACAGATACTTGACCAACAGAACATTTATTTCACTAGTGACTTGTGTAATGTGATTCAACATTGACCAAACAAACACTTCATGCTCATATAAATTTTCACATACAGAAGACTCTAGGACATATTGGAACCAGTAGTTATTAAAACTATTTATTTACACAAGTAGTTGTCAAACAAAATAAAATTATTCTGGTATTAAGTGCTCTGCAAGTGTGTAGGTATGAAAGAGTTTGTGTAGATTAATCTTGGATGACTAATAATCTAATCTGACTAAAATATCTGGCAAAATAAATGTATAACTACAGCTGGAATGTCTTGCGAGTTTATAATCTACATCATAAAACCAGATGTAATGAAATACCTTATTCTACGAGAGCCTACCAGAAGCTAAATCCTGGCCCAATCACACAGGCGCAGGAAGCAAGCGATTTTAGGTCACCCTCACAAAAGAAATGCCCACAGAAATGAAGCAAAGCAAAACAAACATCTGCAAGGTTCACAAATTTGAACAAAGCAGTAAATGATTCAACAAATGATCCATCCAGTACAGTAATAGTCATACCTCCTCTAGTTGCTGCCAGCCACCACTGGAGCAGCCAACTCACCATATCGACAACAATAATTCCTAAGGCTAAGAACTGACTAATGCACCTGGTAGGGGAAGGGAGGGAGGGAGGGAGGGATGATCAGGAAGCAACTGTAAAACAGTCAGGTACTCACAATCGGGGAAGTACTGGAACAAACAAGCAAGGCTGCAGTGATGCAAACAAAGCACAGCAAAGCCCAGCCAAGACCTGAAGAAAATGAATCTGTATCTGCAAGCTCAGAAGCAGGCATCCCATAAATGAAACTTAAAGGACTAGGCCAACCACACTTCAAAAATGCTGGGTCAAATGACGAAGCCAGGGTATGCCATAGGAGGAACTAAAAAGATCAATAGAGCTGAAAATGGCAGAAAGTTGGGTAATGAAGCTAACTCCAATATGCACCCAAGGACCCTACAGATTCAGAGAAACCTAACCAGGGAAAAAGCAGCCTATGAATCGAGCTCGAGCAACGACAAGGGATAAATAATATTCCGTGTCCGGGGCAGATTTCCCCCCCCCCCCTCCCCAAAAGGTTGAAGCCATTCCCTGGTCATCTCGGTTATCTTGAGATGATTTCGGGGCTTAGCGTTCCTGCGGCCCGGTCCTCGATCAGGTCTCCTTTTTGTTACACACCCCCAGGAAGCAGCCCATAGCAGCTGTCTAACTCCCAGGTACCTATTTACTGCAAGGTGAACAGACGCATCAGGGTGAAAGAAACTGCCTATCTGTTTCCACCTCCACCGGGGATTGAACCCAGAACCTCAGAACTAAGAATCTGAAGTGCTGTCCACTCAGCTGTCAGGCCCCCAAAGCCACCCCAGCTCAAAGTCCCAAACAAAGACCACAAGGGAGAGCAGAATTCCATGCCTAATGCCCAAGTAGACAGGAAGGTGTTGTCATTAAGGATCCAGGCCAAATACAACCCCAAGAAATGGAAAGTTAGGAATTTCTAACACAAACTATACCCAATTGGAACTTGATAAAAACTGAGTAGACTGAGAAAGCTGTGTGAGATAGGCATATCTCGAGGAATGGCCCTTGACTGACCGTCAGGGCGCCTGACAGCTGGGTGGACAGCGCTTCAGATTCGTAGTCCTGAGGTTCCAAGTTTGATCCCCGGTGGGGGCGGAGACAAATGGGCAAAGTTTTTCACCCTGATGCCCCTATTACCTAGCAGTAAATAGGTACCTGAGAGTTAAAACTGCTACGGGTTGCTTCCTGGGGGTGTGTAACAAAAAGGAGACCTAGTCGAAGACTGGGCTGCGGGAACGCTAAGGCATGAAATCATCTGAATAAGTAAGGCAAGAGACAGAGGTCAGAGGAACCCTAAGGCACCAGATCCCCAAAAGGAAAGCAACTCTTTCCCTAGAGCTGTACCAAGAGACAATCTCCAACCTCTTAAAATCCAAAGCAAAACAATCAAGCCTAAGCCCAAAACCATGAAGAAAAAGGCTTGATAGGGCAAAATCCCTTGTGCCAAGACACAGCCCTTCATCTGCCCACCTCCACCCACACCCACAACACCCCCATCCTCCTCCCATAACCCATCTAGCAAGCCAAAGCCTTGACTCACAGCTTGAGCACTCGGCCCGGGTACACCAGGACACTTGGCCCAGAAAAGCTATGAATATTTCAGTGCACATGGCTTAATTTCATCTCCACTCCCTGTATTAATTATTCCTGAAGTTTGGATTGGTTTTAAAACTATCTTATTTCCTTGATTCATTATAGGTCCCAAATGCTCCCTTTTTATTTTGCCTATTTACACAAGCACACATACTTAACCTATTCCTTCCTGTAACCTATACACCAATACAAATGGGCAAGTACACACCAGATGTTAGTGTTTGTCATCACAGGAATCTAAGCTGAATTAGTGTTTACATTTTCTTATTTCCAGGCTCCATATCACATGTGAATATTAAGTAGATAATTTAACATTACACCAGAGTCTTCTGCATTGCTAAGAAAAAAATTATTAATTAAAAAATATATAAATTATAAAAATAATGCAAGCTAAAGCTTAATGCTTGAATTGTAAATGATCTTCTTGCTCTAGCAAAGGGAAATTGGCAGCATGACCAGTAACAAAATAAATACAGTACTGTACTTACAAGTCTTGTTGGGCTGGCTGTGTATGGTGGTGGTCCTCCATATGAATTAGGTTCCGTTTCCTCTGGTGCTGCTAAACTGGGATCTGATGAACTTTTGACCAAGCGACCTCTATGCTCTCGAGAATCTGAGTATGGATTGTGGGAGGGAGGGGGCCGGTGGGGAGATTTTGAAGGAGTACGGGACTCGGGGCCAGTCTCTAGGTCAGACTCGGGAGATGAAGCATAGGATAGGCGCGAGGTCATGGGGAAAAGGAAGTCATCAGACAGTGCCTCAGTGGGCTGTTTCAGTGGTATCATATCAATGAAGGATCAGTCCAATAATAGGATGAGAAGTTGAGATATAGATAAGTCATTTATACAGCAGACCAATTTAAAAATTGACAAATGACGTATTCACAGAGGTAAAGGAGAGGACAGGCGGATGAAAAGGACGATGCAACACGAGCCACATTCCGAGAGCACGGTACATGGAAGAGAAAAAGAACATTGGGACAAGTTACAAATATGTAGTCAACTCTTGTACAATAATTTATTTAATCATGAGGAGATGAATAATGCAAAATTCTGCAAGACTCACATTTCATAAAATAAACTACTCTGAAAGAGACTGTAGCCCTCTGTAATATGTTTCTCAAACTAAATTTTAACTCTAATCTATGTAGGAAGAAATAATACAGTACTGTAATAAGGGGAGCATGCAAAACCAAGAGAATTACAATAATAAAGAAATTCATGCAAAACTAATGCTACACAAACTATCGAGCAAAAACTGGAGGTGGTGTTTAGCTTCAATGTTCTTTATAATTATTAGTCCAGAATTATGAGAAAGCTGGTTTGAGAATATTTTTGGTAAATATATATGTATTCATGGGCCATTCAATAAGAATCCAATTGGTTTGACATTCATAGAAATCATATGTAGGTGCGTTCTTCATCAATTGTGAACAGCTTTTTTGTTGGGAATGCTGGGTAGAAGGAGAGGGAAGATTCAAGAGCCATTCTTGGGGGTGGAGGTGGTGGTGGTACAGATGTGCGTGTAGGCAATGGTGGCGAATATAGTGAAGACTGCATCTGTTTTAGAAGTGAAAACCTAACAGGCACATCAGGTGGCTTTCCGTCTTCTAACATTACAGAAATGTGGCCATTCATTTTGCTTTGAGAAATATCTTCCACTACTATCTCAAATGATGGATCCCCTATATCTTTCTGAGGTTCGCTATCTATTTCTGGATAAAAGTCCAGATCAAGATTTTTATTTTGGTTGAAGAGAGTATCAAGCTCCTCCTCAGAACCACTTGGAGAAGGAATAAGAGGAAGTAGGTAAAGATCAGACAGAAACTCTATGGGCTATTAACGTGTAATGCAACGATTTATGTTAAGTGGGAGCCATAACCATTTAAGCAATAGGGTAATTTCATTGTGCTTGTCAACAAATAAGAGAACATATTACACAAAACAAAGTGTTAAATAGAATCGTGCAAGAAAATTAAAAAAGGATGAACCAGGTTACAGAAGATTTGTGCAGAAAATACAAAACTCAAAAGATATCAATATTTAAAAATCCATTACATTAAATAAAAAGAAATATTTTGCATGCAATAGCCGCAATTGCAAGTTCCAGCATGCAACGCAAGTCAGTATTAGAAACGTGGTGTAAGGAAATTGAAGATAAGCACGGGATGATGGGGGAGGAAATGAGAAAAACAAACCACCAAATTAGTACCAATTATGGGATGAACATAAATCCAATAAACAGATAAGGTGAGCGAGGCAAACATGCTAACACAACCACTTACAAAAAAGCTTATACGCAACTACTGGGTGCAGTGTGGAAGCACGTCAAAAGCACCCTAAAAGGTACGGTTATCTCAACATTCACATGATCTACTCGAGTATTTTACCAATTTATATTTCATGAAAATTGCACTGAATATGTAATTATATATTGTAATTATTAAATAAAATTTACCTAATAAAAAAAGTGACACTAAAGTTTTATCATCAAAATGAACATTTAAAATGAGAAAATGTCTGAATTCAGTTAGTAATATAAATATTATGCATTGCAATCAAATATTAACTACAGGTGTTTTTCACTTGTTAATATACATAGAATTTTTTTTAAACCAAAATTTATATACAAGGAATAAAATCTATATATGTGTGTATATATGACAGTCAGACCACGAAGGAAGAATTGAAACAGGAATTTCCTCAAGTACTTTGGTATTTAATAATACATCTTTGGAATGGGGACGATGTATTATTAAATACGAAAGTACTTTAGGAAATTTGTTTCAAATCTTCCTTCGTGGTCTGATACTGTCACATTTTTCAGTGTTAATTTTCATGATTTGCACACACACGTGTATGTGTAAATGTAAATCATTTACACATTCGTGTAAATGTGCTTTCCTCATTAGGTATTGCTGTAGTGATGACCAGACCACACACTAGAAAGTGAAGGGATGACAACGTTTCGGTCCGTCCTGGACCATTCTCAAGTCGATTCTAAAGTCCAGGACGGACCGAAAAGTCGTCATCCCTTCACTTTCTAGTATGTGGTCTGGTCTACTTCAGCCACATTGTGACTCATCGCCTGCTGAAGTGATGTTAAGAAGCCTGTGTGTAAAATTTCCACTCAAACACTCCAATTACATAATAAGATTTTTAACATGTACAGTTAATCCTCGGTAAATGTATTATAGCATTACCTACCCAAAATGTTTATTTTGGATACTTTCATATATATAATCAAATTAATATTCTCTTGTTATAATACATTAGTTTTGCTAGCCTTAACAATTATTAATTGTTAATATGAACTTAATAAAATAAAATGCCAAAGCCCCAAATCTGATCTGCAGTAGTAATATTTTGAGGCTTTGTTAAAATGAGTAATATTTTAAAAATTGCAATTATCTTAATAAAATTAGTGACCCAGACTGCACTAAAAGCATGGACACGTGGTAAAGAATCAAAGAAATTATTAGATCAGAGAGAGAGCCTCTATCAAATACAGTGACCAGAAAAAAAATCAGTCACAAATATGCATACCTTTGTTTCTGACATCCAGATGGGACACGTCTGCTGTTTGTCAACAATCTCTCGAACTTTACGGAACCACGCTTCAGGCTGTGTGAGACTGATTGTGGCAGTGAAGATGTGTGACCACAACTTCTCCAGTTTAACACTTTGATCAAACAGTTTTTTACTGCTCATCCTGCCCCTGTAAACATACCATTAATAACAGGGGGGGCTATTAAAAAATTAAAATGACAGACTATAAAAAAAAATATGCACAAAATGAGAGCAAACTTGAATGGGAAGTCTTATTAAAGCCAGGATTTTGAGTGTATTTTGTGCAACTTTGAAATAGTTCATCCTAGGTTTGCTTGCTTTTGGTGTTTGGCATACACCTTCATACACATTACACTTGGGTTACCCTGCTTTTGGTGCTCAATTCAGCCCACCATTCCCATGTTCATATTGAACTAAATCTATTGCACTCAGGTCCTGTACATTAACATTTTGTTTACCCTGAGGGGTAAAATTCAAATCCAGGACCGACAGATTAATAAATCGCTACCTTTTGATCCCGGTTCTCTACCTTTGGTCTTGTGTTCTTCACCGTCTGCTTCACACATGGTTCCAGTGTTTGTTTTTTCTTGCTTGGGTGGATTGTTGTCAGCTTATTTCACCCTGGTGTGTTTTCCTTCAGTGTGGATATGCGAACACTCATCACATTTGCAACTATAAATTTGTATTTTCTTTTTATATCCTGGATTATTTGCTGAGTGGCAAGAAGGATTTGTTCCCTGTTGGCCTCCCCTGTACAGTGGAACCTTGAGTGACGAGCGCCTTCAATCTCCGAGCATTTCGAATAACGAGCGCGCCACTCGGCAAAAATTTGTCTTGGTTGACGAGCTTTCACTTGATTAACGAAAAAAGCACAGTGCTTCCTAGCGTTCCCGCTGGTTCTTGCAAATTCTCAGGTGCACCTGACAATGCAAATAACTTTTTTTTTCTTCTTTTTTTTTTTTTAAAGATGCTAATGATGCTGGGACATAAAGGGGTGACTGCTGTAATGTTACAGAGCATTGATTTTTGTTTTTTAGACAAAATTGGAAAAAAAAAATTGAAAGAACAAATGTCAAAAAGGTTTGTTCAGTGAATGTCACGTAGGCTGCTCCATTATTTAGGAAATCAAATATCGCATTGATGTTTTTGGGCAGTAGAACGGATTAATTTTATTTCCATTATTTTAAATGGGGAAATGTTTCGAAAGACGAGCGTTTCACATGACGAGTTCGGTGCCGGAACAGGTTAAATTCATTAATCGAGGTTCCACATTGTTCCTCGTGTAGGAAGGTCATGACTAAACCTGGGCAGTTCTAGTCTCACTCTGGTGTGTCGGCACACTTGGGTGTGATTTGCAACTATACTGGGGTATTCTTTCTTCCTGCAACTGTTCATGGTTCAACTCATTTGGGGCTGGACTTTCTTGCTGGTTGTTAATTTTCCCCTGCAGCCAGTGCAGGCACCACTAATTTCTAAGTCCAGCCCCTTTCATTGCGTGCTCTCCCTCAGTAGGCTCTGTTTGGAGGTGGCGGCATTGGTCAAGACCTTTCAGCTCCCTCTTATTTCCTTTCTATTTCTCTCTCCTCCTATTTTCATGTTCTGGATTTATTCAAGAGTCCTTCCATTCTAGTGGATGTGAAAAGGATTGGAGGAAGGAATACCACTTTGTACCCATGGGTGTGTACCTTGATTTACCCCCCCCCCCCCTTCAAGTGTTTTCCTTACTGATTACAGATGGGCACTTAAGTTTCAAAGACATGGGCATGTTCCATCAATACGGTATACTTTGGCTGCCGGTTTGGTTGCATTGGTTCCATAGTATTTTTTCTCTTTCCAGAATTCTCATTCTCCGAAATTCTTTAGGATGGTCATTGGGTTCCAAAGTTTAATCCTGTCCCAGTGGCTGAGTGGGTAAAGGTGGGCAAAACGACAAGAATTCAATATACAAATGTTTACCGTTTCTAGTGCCTTGTGGGATCTATTTTTTTTTTTTTTTTTTTTTTTTTTTTTTTTTTTTTTTTTTTTTTTTCCTCTGATCCCACAGTATGTCCACTGGGGGGGTGGGGGGGTTCCTAGCTGTGTGTTATGGAAATTAGCTCTTGCAAAACTTCCTTGGGTATCATTTGTAATATAACCATACTTTTGCAACAACGAATTATGTGTCACAATTACAGGGAACTTTCTAGCACCACCACATGGCATCGCAAATATTTAAATATCCCACGGGAGCCAAACAAATTCAAAATGCAAGCAATTAATTATTTGCGAGTCATAAATTCGTAAGTTATCACCAATAGTAATGCCTAATAAACAGAAGAAACCTGCCTCAACAACATGTTTACAAAGCATAATGAAAGTTGCTGATGTGCTCTAGTAGTGTTGAAAATACTATGGCTCACTGTACATGTTAGAATAGACATACAGTACAGGTAAAGTTCATTTATGCTTGATTCACAGTGTACAAAACGAGTACAGAAACCATATGACTATTTAACCTTAAATCATGATTATTGTAATATGTTGATCTAAACCAGAAGTGGGGAACATTGTCATACAATGGCTGTATTTTATTTAGCGAAGATTTCATAAGGTACATTGTATTATGTACTGAATGCATTCAAATATATATATAAAAACAAAGTTTCCTTCACTTTAAATGGCTTTAGTAGCTTGCACCGAGTACCATAAAGAGCGGCTGGTTGCCACACACCCTTGTTGTAGGCCTATTTGATTATCCCGTATTGATCTCTTAGGCCAAACTGGTAGCACGTGTTGATCTCCTGGGTTGGGCGTGGGAAACTAATGGCATGCATGCTGTACATAATACGTGTAATTACCTAAGAGTAATTACCCAAGTGTAGTTACAGGACGAGATACTCGTGGTGTTCCGTCTTCCCAGCACTGTCATATAATGCTTTGAAATTACTGTCTCTCTACCGTCATGGTGTACCTACTTTGTCATGAGTACACAGTTATTGGTCACCTAAACAAAGTTCTTTTAAGAAATTGGCACTAAAGAGAACTTTTTAGAAAATTATTGCCAATTTAATCTCGCACTTGAAAAGGTTTCCTCACCCCTGTCCTAGGCCAATATTATCAACAACATTTGCTGATTTTAATTATTAATGCCAAACTTTATACTAATATAAATAGGGTTATAATACATGTGTATGGAGGTAATGCAGTTTACCGAGATCCATGGACAAATTCTGCTGTCGTTTTTAACTGCTTACTATGTAATAAGGTTATCGTGTATTAGTGGCCTGTGATTGTCATCAAATGACAATTTGGTCTTTCCCACTGACATTGAATCTGTTTCTGGATGAAGTTTCAAGACAGAATTCACTCCTTTGCTGCTATTCTAAGACACTGACTTTAAGTGGTGCAAGGAACAGGTCTGTTATATAGGCTTACATATCACACACAATTGACAATAATTGAGTAATTGAAGTGTGCATAAATGTTACTCAACACATTTGAGTTATTCAGTTATGTAAACTAAAAGAAGGTACAAATATAAAATTTGTCTAACTTGATCAGTCAAGTCCTCACCCCTATACCACAAGACAGTAAACTGCGTATCTAGTGTTGATGTTGTTGATGCATTGACCCCTCCACCCAGGGCAGTACATTGTACCCCTCATTGATGTACATTGTACATTATTGATGCACTCATTGTACCCCCCCACATAACCAGAAGAGGCAAATATTGATTTTTTTCATATTTGCATGCAAATGTATCATTAAATAATACAAAAATTATATATAAAAAGTGTACACAGGCAAGGTGACAATTTTGATTAGAGCTCCACACACTGAGGGTTGTAACACAACTCTGTAAATAGCTATGAACAGCAAACTTACTTTGGAAACCCACTACGAAGTTCTTTCACAATCTGTTTTGATTCTGCCCTCAAGAAAATAACAACTGGATAAAACTGGGCATAATTGAGTCGATCTACAGCATTTGGCGTAATGTCTAGGACTGCATGTTTACCCCGGTCCATAATTTCCCGGATCGCACTTAGACGAATTATTCCTGACGGCTTTTCCCCACTGCTATCCAATTCTGAAATATAGGCATCGTTAGAAAAATCAAAATACAGTACAGTTGAATATGTGAAGAAATAGATTATAACTGAAATGAGAAGGATATAAAGGGAAAAAGTCACTGAATAAACAACAATCGCCTAGAAATCGTTAAGAATTAGGATTCCTGTAAAAAGTGGGGGGGAAAAAACTCTACATGTATAACGGATAGAGGGCAATCAACTACAGAAACACAAGCCAAATAAATAAAAATATAGGTAAAGAGAATTTTAGCTGCACAATAGTTGTAATTAGACTTAAATACTTATCTGAAGGAAGACATGCCGGTGTCATTTTCGAGGACAGGAAGCCTGTTAGGTCAATCCAGGACTCCCTAACCAAGTGTGAAGCATACCTGGTGAGGGTTCTGGGAGTTGTTCTACTTCCCGAGCCCAGCCTGAGGCCAGGCTCAGGCTAAGCTGTTTAACTATTCACCCATTCAGTTACTGGCAAAAGTCTACAGTGCTTAACCTGTCTGGCTGTGTGCCTTGCACATCATCCAATGTGCCATCTTCGTTTGCTATTCATTGGTGTACTCAAATATAAATTTTAAATTTAGCTAAAAATATTAATGTATTTTATATTTTTCATATTTTTAATCTTGTCACTAGAAATTCTATAAAGATCATAACATGCATTTATATCGCATGAGAAATAATAAGACCAATTCATATGATTATTAACATTGTTTAAAAAGATGACATATTTATACAATTGCCAGTTACTTATTCCTAGCATTGAATAAATTGATCAGAAGTAATAAGGCAAAATACTGTACCGTGACTCAAAGAACCCAATCCACACATGTAAAGAGTCGTTCATTTTGTGTTTGGTATTTTATATTATTCAATGTCTTAATCTTTATATAAATGACATGTCATTCATGACTAAGAGTTGCAACAAACGGGAATAAAGCACTTTCAAAGCAACAATTTGTCTTCCTACAGCAGTAAGTTTATACAATTTACACCGATCATAAAATAACAAAATGCCCAACTCTCTAGAAAGTATTACAAGAGTACTTTTATCAAACTAATGTCTACATATTCTAAATACTGTACTGCTGAATATAAAACTCCACAACTTTATTTAAAAATAAAGAATAAATACTGCTGCCTCAAATCATAAAACTGAAACAATGTCACATTGTAAACATGCACAAACTCGTCTACAGAACGGGTAGAATAATCATCATCATTGGTCCAAGACATGACAAACGGAGATAGTGTAGACAGTATACAGAAAATACAAGTGCACATTACCGCTTTGACAGCTAATCTAATAAAAAATGGTTGAGCTTGTAAACTACACTAGGAAAAAAATATTCTAAAATCTCTCTAAATTTGGTCAGACATGTATAACTTCATCCTACTTGGGTTGGGAAGTGGTGTTTACTAAGCAAAAGGAAATCTTTTTCAGAAAATTCAGGGCACAGAATACACATTAAGAACTACTGATCTAGATATCCCAGCTGTTACTGGACTCCCACTGAAGTATTACAAGTAGAAAATCTTCTACATTAAGCTAATTCAATGTCTATGCCGATCAAGCTGCCATCCATTAACATGCAAATGAACGTGGGGGAAAACTTTTCTAGCTTCTCGCTCTTGTTAACAACAAAGTTATACACGCTTTTTAATACAAAATGTAAATATTAATGAACGGCACACAACAGAAGTAGCACCAAACATAATTTAGTTAATACAGCGGCCCATAGAAAAGCCAACTTCCCTTGCCTAGGTTATTTGTATAACCACTGAGCTCAATGTTACTGTACTGTAATGAGCTGTACATAGCTCAATGACTGAACTTCCTTCATTATTTAGCACAGTGTCATTTTCCCCACAGGAAAGGCATTTAGACGTTCAAAATCTGTATAGATTTATATGTACAGATTTATACACGATACAGATATCATGTAATGAAAGTATATATATCTGCTGCCAGTGATGCAATTTGATATTAATTCAGTATATGTAAAGGGGCATAAAGCTTAAAAAAAATACAGCACATTTACTACATTGTTCTGTGCCTAATGTTAAAGTTTTAGAATTGTAAACACTGTGGTTTTTATCAACCAACTTTCTCTAGCTAATTCTCTTGTATAATACTTCTGTGGCTGAGCTCGGCAGGAAAGTACGCAGTTCAATTATTGACAATACATACAGGAAGACGTTAAGATTTCTTAACATGTTTGTCAGTCCAAGAAACATTGTAAGAAAGATTGAAACAGTTATAACCATGCTGAAAATAGATACAATACCAAGCCATTTCCACTGATATATGGATTACACTAGTAGCAAAAAATACAATACTAGGTCATATTATACAACCCTGGTAGGTAACAAAAGTTTAATCACAAACTAAAAAAAAAAAAAAAAAAGTTTGAAAAATAATAAAACTACTGTATAATATTTTGTAAATGGCCCATAGCTACCATACTATAAAATTTAAGCATAAAGAGAGCATCTAATCTATATTTTGATTTCTTTACCTAAGGCTTAATTTATCAAGCCAACAAAATGGGAAAGAATGGAGGTTATGAATATCTAGTAAAAGATGATAATATTGAATTTGAAAGAATTAAATTTTGCTATTCTTTATATAAATAAATAAATTTTGCACTAAAGCTTAAACAATTTTTTACACGTGAATGTAAATTTAGAAATCAGTCATTAATAATTTGGGTCAATCACAGCATGCTTGTCAAAAATGCTGGGAGGAGGTGCACTCTGTAACTATTGATGTCCTTACCCCGAAGTGAGGGGTATGGATACCCCCCGTAACACGGAATTGGCATAGTGAGTCGCATGTATATTCCTGAAAGTATCAAAGCGAGGAAGCTTCTTCATTAAGCTGGTCACAACTCTCTATTTGGGCCTTAGGCTAAGGGGGCTGGTCCTCTGTCAGATACTAGTAAATTAGGCTGAAACTACATCCTATTTGAAATGTTTGAATCAGTACAGTATAAAGAAACGTACCTTCGGAAGAAAAAAAAAAGGCGTTTTTCCTTTAGTGATATGGAATAACCCTTACAGTAGCCAAGATGCATGCTGAGACTTAGAAAAGTGATCACTTTCTAATATTGATGACCAAACCAACATGTAACCCACAAAAAATAGACTAAAAGTGATTTACCTTCATGTTGTTGAACTCTTAAAGCTCCAGTCACTATCTGCACTAACCTCTTGTGCTTGAATTGCCAAATGATTTTTTTTTTTTTAAAGTTTAATGGAAAAAATTTGTTGTGTACACCAGGATGTAGAACTTTTGCAGGCGATGAGTCACAATAACGTGGCTAAAGTATATTGACCAGACTACACGCTAGAAGGTGAAGGGACGACGACGTTTCGGTCCGTCCTGGACCATTCTCAAGTCGATTGTCACATTGTCACCATTCTTGAGTCACAATAGACTTGAGAATGGTCCAGGACGGACCGAAACGTCGTCGTCCCTTCACCTTCTAGTGTGTGGTCTGGTCAAAATGTAGAACTTTTGATTAGCTGAACCATTGATGGATTAAGTGGCCACCTATTAGCCTTGATTTGCTCCTCTGCTCTTAAATGGTTGTATTTTTCTATGATGTGACTTAGTGTGGGAATGCTATAAAATGACAGGAGTCACCGACTCGCCTGCTTTAGTAGTTCTTTGATTTATATCTTAATGTTATGTCTAATAGAATAGATGATGGGATGAGTTGATGCATTGGTGAAGACTACACTTAGCATGAGAAACATAAAGTAACAGATGACTGGTGGTAGGTGGCACTGTAACAGTGTATATCACATCCAGTATTTTAAAAGCACTACTGCGAGTAGTTAAATCTTTAAATTAAAAAAACTTTTAATTCTGTATTACATTTTGCTAATAACCCTAACAATTTTAAAACATTGTATATTATATACAATGCATTAAAATTTATGTAAAAACAATTTTGGACCCTGGAATGTATCTTATTCCTATCATTAATGTATAAATTCTTTGATAATTTAAATATTATAATGTGGAGTGCCTATGAATGCATTTCCACAAATAAGTAAACGATACAGTATGGGAAAAGTTTTTGTTTATCTGAACATAAAATAAAAAATTATTAAATACACAAAGTGTTGGGATACTTCTGGCAGTTCTAAAAGATGAAAATAAATGGATATTTGCAAAAATATGAAGTAAAGAGCAGATGATGAATCACAAATATGGCTGATTTGATACCGAACCCACAAATCTGATAAAGAAGAATTGACAACATTTCAGTCCTACCTGGACCATTATAAAGTAGTTTAATGTGCACTACATGACATGATGATAATCCAGGATGGACCAAATCATCAATTCTTCATTTTCAGATTTGTGGGTTGGGTGTCTAATGAGTTCACATATCATTTAACTTAGTTTGCTACGGGTCCACGTTTATTTTGCTTACATTGGCTATGTTAGCTTAATAGTATTAAGAGCAGTTACCTGATGGCAAGTAGAAGCAAATTGGGCAACCCATGTGCTTCCTTTTAATATAACAAAATAGTCATTCCTGCCTATATGCAAAAAAAAATTAGAATTTTTCATGATCCAATTATTTGTGTGTCTGACATTTTGTATACAAATTAATAAGTGAATATGTATTGCTTCACTGGGTGAAGGCACTCTGAAAGGTTGGGTGGTGGCTAGCTGCTGTCTGTCAACAGTGACTGTGTTGACACACAGCAGCCTTTGCCGACTCTTCCTACGTTATCCTTGGATGTTTCACTGATTATCACTTTTCCCTTTACAAGAGTATTTGTGTTGAATAACTTGATAATCATGTAACACATGATATTATTTCAATTGATGATTGGTTTACCTGATATACTTCATTACAATCAAATAGAGTAGTCAAAAGGATATAAATGTAATATTCAGTGTTAGGCTCCGAGCAATGACACGTGGCCTAATTGGCACCATATAGGCGAGAGTATAGATTGGTGGTTTATGCCTTTGTTTCACTGTGGCACCCACAGATGACGGGAGGCTCTTGGTACACGTAATGCATGATAATGGTTCAATTGATGATTGGTTTACCTGGTATGTCTCATTGCAACCATTAGTTGTGGAACAATATGAACCTCATTGGTACACGTGTGTAATTATGATGGAATTTCCTACAATGACCGCATCCCTCTAGTAACATTCATGACAATAGCTGCATTCCTCTGGTAACACAGAAATCACAATAGCGTGATACATCAAATGAACAAATCCACAAAGGCCGTGATGAGGGTTCGAACCTACGTCAGAGAGAATCCCAGATGCGCCTTAATCAACTGTGCCACAATATGGTCAACAATGTTGTGGCACAGTCGATTAAGGCACATCTGGGATCCTTTTGAACGTAGGTTCGAACCCTCATCACGGCCCTTGTGGATTTGCTCACCTAGTAACATTACCATGATACAGCAAGCATTTCTTCTCTGGGTCCTAACACCCGAGGTGCTGGAACAGAAAACTAGTTGCTCTTGATTCTCTAGTTTGCCTAATGAGTTCCTCGCACACCTCCTTCAAGAACTTAAGTGCACATTTATTCCAGGTGCCCAGGGTCTCGCACCCCATTGGTATGAACCAGTAACAATGTTCTAGATCCCTGTACTTACTAGTTTTCTGGGTCACACTGAAGGTGGCAGCCCCAGTACCCTTAGCTGTACTGTGCGGTAGATAAGTATAAGCTACTGAACATGCACACGTGTAGTCCCACAGATTGTTTACCATCCATCCATGGTTGTAAGGTAACTACATCTATGCATTTGTAACTGATGCATTTGTTCGATATATTCGAGGTTCCCTTTGTGCTCAAAACTTTACTGTAGTCAAACTACTCCTGATAATGTCACTGACTGCATTGTCTGGTAATCTTTCTCTCTGACTTATGACAGATGAGACCATGGTTTCTGTATCGATCTTCTTATGCATAGCTGCAGATACATCAGTGTTTGGTGGAGACGGGGGCGGCAAGATGCAGGGCAACACAAATACTTGGGGCCTGATGGTCTAGGCGAGTGCCAAAGGCAGATTTGGGGATAGTCGACAAAGTACCCAGTATGAGGGACTTGCACATAGGAAGCATGCTTTGTCCTTCCCAGAAGCTGCCCCCAGGAATCCTGAGGCAATGTTCTTCATTATGGGGTTATCCAATTTGGCTTCTTTGCAGTCATTTGGAGAAATAGGTTGCTGTGAAAAGCCTACAAGTATGTCCCACTGGCTGGCTCCTTCAGTGAATTTAGGACTCTCGCTGCCGGTGCCATTGCTAGCTGGCCGCACACGGATTTGTTCCTGGGAAAACTTAAGATTCTGAGCACCCATCAGATCAAATCGTGGTTTTATGAGGAAGAATACATAGATACTCAAAGAACCAGACAATATCTTGTTTGCAAGGAAACCATTTTGATTTCATCTACAATTGATGGACAAACAATATTGATGATTACCTGCTGTCCAGCTGACTGGTATTCTGCACAGCCCAGTACGTAGGCGACCCAAACGCTCGTACTGCACTCTCGTACCCCATGACTTTTTTTTTTTTTTTTTTTTTTTTTTTTTTTTTTTTTTTTTTTTTTTTTTTTTTTTTTTTTTTTTTTATTATTAGGACCGTATCACTGACCAGGTCACTTAGTCCTACCCTGAAGGGCAAGGCGATACCCTGCAGGCATCGCCACAGGGGGCACCTTAGAAGGTGTACCGAGCTTTTTCAGGGAAAGGTAGACCAAACAGCTTATCTTGGTGTTAGATATCCCTGATTCCACCCGGGGGAATCATTCTACGACCTCCGTTGGAGGGGAATGAATTTCTCCAGGCCTAGGAGTGTCTCAGGCATTAGGTAGGGCAGTGATTCGGTCCTCACTACGTGTAAACGTCATGGGGAAGTCAAAGACGGGGCAATGGAGGCAGCTCTCAGATGAGAAGGGACCGTGGACCAAGGTGCAGCAGGCACCGAAGAAAACTGCTATCGAGGCTTCACCACATGCTTCTACCAGCAAGACAGCAGACATAAAGGACCTAGAGAGGACAGCACCAGTCACACACCAGCCAATGTCAGAAAATGTACCTTTCTCCACAGCCCAGCCACAGGACAACAGTATGGGACAGGAGAGGACACGACCAGTCAAACATTAGACATCGTCAGACTCTGCACATCTTCCAAAATTCAAGATTATGCAGGCAAACCACTTTCCTACAGCATATGGAAAAGAAACAACCAGAGCTCAAACTTTCCATCAGTCAACCTGAAAGGAGACGTAATAATGACACCACAAGACTAACAGACTGTAAATTGCTTAGAAAATGTAAGTCCTGCAAGGGAAACCTGTATACTTGGAAAAGCTGGACCCTTCAGAAAGACGCACAAGAGTCGTGCTTTTGGGATACCCAATTGACTTTCCCCTGAATCCTGTACACGAACACAAGCAAATCCTGAATGCAGAACGATGCCACACACAAGATGACAAAGCAGCGACACGTCAGGTTCTGGTGACTGTCATGATACATGTGCCAGAAACATTCAATATTAGAAATTGGGGAATATACCGACAGTCCATACGTCCCAGAACCCCTGCGCTGATTCAGAAATATGGCCACTATCAATCACGCTGCAGCGGATAGGAGAGATGCAGTGTGTGCAGCCTGAGGCATCCAACCTGCAACCAACATACTGGAGTGAATGACATGGAAGAAAATGCAGATTAGAACCAGTGAAGAGCAGAGGTGCCATGGACACAATCGGGGAACACTGTATGAACATCAGAGGTCCACGGTTGTTCAACGTCATACCAGCGAGCGTCAGAAATATTACAGGAACAACCGTGGACATCTTCAAGAGGAAACTAGAATGTTTCCTTCAAGGAGTGCCGGACCAACCGGGCTGTGATGGGTATGTGGGCCTGCGGGCCGCTCCAAGCAACAGCCTGGTGGACCAAACTCTCACAAGTTGAGCCTGGCCTCGGGCCGGGCTTGGGGAGTAGAAGAACTCCCAGAACCCTATCAACCAGGTAACCAAAGATTGTATAGCAAAGCACAAGGCAAACCAGACCACAACAGCCAAATGTCCAAATTGTGGAGGCAAACATCATGCATGGAGCAGGTTGTAATTACCTCTTAGGTAATTACAACCTGCTCTGCATGGAAAGAAAAGGTGCAGACAGCTCAGGCCAGGATAAACACACAGACCAGTATTACATACACCAACATCAACGTCTGGAGCACTCTTGCACAGCCACAGCAGAGACCCACTCTCACTAAACAAAATTTCCCGAATCAACCAACTCCAAATCAGAAAATACACAAAAATGTTGCAGAAATACAACAGAAGCAAAGAAGCAAAAAGCAATTGCTTTCGGAAACACAACAAATTTATGGTTTTACCGACGTCCAGCTGAAAAACATTGTGAAGGTCATGGCAGAGACCATTATCAATTGTCTACAGATGATACAGAATGCCTCACAACAACAGACTCAAGAAATCACTTGTGAATTAATGGACAAGATCGTGCAGCAGACCGCAGTTACACAAGAAATACAGTCCGAGACAAGACAAAAGCACAAGAGAACAGACAATGCGACGTGGACATAAAGATTACCAACAACAGTCGGGTAGTCAAGACACCAGACCATCTACATTCACAAAAGCAACTGCAAGAAGCAGTGATCAGTGAAGATCACCAATCTTACAACACGAGAGAGAGAGAGAAAGAGAGAGAGACAACAGCCTATGCAGTCTGGTATACACCACCACCAACAATGAAGTATTGTGTTCAGTACTTCATTGTTGGTGGTGTTGAGAGATGCACAGGTTCCAACAACACACAAAACTGCCATGAGCAATCGATGCAGTTTGATGTGCAGCAATACCAAATGCAAAGCGATGGACCACAGTTATGCATAGAATCCAACAATGCAGGGGATTATTACCAAGAGCAATCAGTGCAGTCAGATTTGCACCTACACGACTTGTGAAGTGGAGAATAGACGTCGATTCTGAAGACGAGTTCTACTAGAACAGGCAACACCAACCGAAACAGTCGCCTGGTCATTACGAATACTGCAGTGGAACATTCAAGGTCTTGGAAATAAAAACCACACCCCTTCAGGAAGCTGCCATCAGTACGAAAGCAGATATAATCGTTTTGGAAAAATACTTTTTTTTTTTCCCCCAGCCACTAATTCCTTCAAATTAGCAGAATATCAGCACTATGTTATACTGAATGAACAGGGGAAACAAAGAGTGTTAATGACTAGTCAGAAACACCATACCCAGCAAGAAAATAGACCCAGTGTCATGTGGGGATGGAGTTGAGGTATTAGCAGTGAATATGGCTAATATTGAGCTCCTCATATACAATGTCTACAAGCCGCCTAGACATAAACTAGAAGCAGAGGCAGTGCCTGCCTTGGCCATGCATGAAAATGTAATTATTGCTGGGGATTTTAATGCTCATCATAGTTAGGTGCGACCGGGACAGCCAATGCAGATGGGTGCCATTTAGCTACAGTTCTGCAAGAAGTACCTGAAATTACACTTCTTAACACAGGGAACCCACTCACATTCAAGGAGGTTCCCTTGGTCTTGCATTAATCTCAACACCACTCGAGTATCAGAAGTGGAAGGTAGACCCGGTGATCACCAGTGACCACTACCCTACTGTCACAACACCAAAAATAAAATGACCTTCACCACCTGCACAATATAGGTGGAATTTAAAAAAAAAAAAAAAAAGGCAACTGGAATATATACCAAGAGGAACTTGAAAAATGGTATACAACATACACGCCACCTGAGGATTTGAACATAGATGAGACCAATCTGCAGGAAGCCATTGCAGCTGCTGCAAATGAAGCTATTCCAATCATTATTCCAGGAAACGCAAAACAAAAGAACTATTGGTTCTATAGTAATGAAGTTAAAGAACAAAAACCAGAGTGTCAACATCTTCAGAAAACATCTAAAGATAAACCCCACACCAGAAGGAGGAACTCTGCTAAGAGCGGTGATATCTGAAGCAAGAAGAGTTTTCTAGAGGTAAAGGAGGCAAGATGGTTTGAGTGGTGTCAAACTCTAAATAAACATAGTAGTCTTGGCAAGATATGGGGTCAGATTAAAACCATATGAGGTTGACCAGCCCGACCACAGGCATGTATTCAATCATTGAAGAAGGCTGAGAGACTTTCTCTCCAATTTGCAGAAAGAGCAGCTTCATATCAGCTTCCAGCAATGGTCAGAAGGCAGCAAGAACAATTAAAACAAGAGAGGTAGACAGCCATTCATGAGAACATAGCCACTAATGACGAATGTGACTGTCCCTTCACCAAACATATACTAATCAAAGCCAAAAAAGGTGGTAAGGACACTGCACCAGGTGCAGATAACATTATGTACTCAAAGATCGCACATGCAGGTCCTGCTGGAGAACAAGGGATATTGAAAGTTATCAATGCATCTTGGCAGCAAGGCAAACTACAGACCTCTTGGAAGAAAGCAGACATCATTCCAATTCCTAAGTTGAAAGAACCTGGCATTTACAGACCTATTTCATTAACATCATGCATTAGTAAAACTGCAGAACGGATGGTCTTAATTAAATAGGCTACTGGGGAAGACTGGAGACCTGCATACACACACATTTGACCTCACTAGAGTAGTAGGTACTGCCAACTGCTTAGCAACATTACTAGGAACAGGTAACTCAGGTTTGGCTATAGTGATCTTCCTTCATCTAGAAAAAGCATTCGAACTTGTAAGCCTGCAAGCAATTTTACACACCTTGGTTAAAAAAAAAAGTGTAAAGGGAAATATGCTAGGATGGATTCAAGATTACCAAAGTCACAGGTATGCCAGAGTAAAGTTGCAAGGACATGTTGGACTATCACTTGCATGAGAATGGGACTCCACAAGGCGTCCTCAGTCCTAGTCTTTTTAACATCCTTATGGAAAACATCGTTACCATGACATTTGCAGAAGGGGTTAAATTGCTAAGCTATGCTGATGATATAGCATTAGTCACTACAGATCCTTCACTTCTAAATAGACCTCAAGAGGCATTAGATAAAGTAACATCTGAATGCAACATTTTAGGGCTAAAAAACATCTGCACAAAGGTTTAAGGCAATGAGACTAGGCAGCAACACTCCAGACAGGCACCTATGCATTCAAGACATTGTGTAGCCCACTAAAGGATAATATCAATATCTCGGAGTGTGGATATATTCTAAAATGACATTCAATAAGCAAATTCAATATCTGAAGAAGGCAAAATCACGACTGAATGTAACGAGAGCAATCACAGGGCCCCGTCGAGGAGCGGGACACAGAGTGTTAAGAATGTTTTACATACATGCCGTTCGTTTCCTAGTTGATTATGCAGCGCGCCTACTTTACTCTCTCTCATGGTCAGTGGGCAAACATTGAGGTTATTCAAAATGATGCAATGCGAGTCAGTCCATTTGGGAGCCCTTGTTATAAAATACTGAACCTAAGAATAGAAACCAAGCTAACGTCAATTGAAATAAGTGTCAAAGGGATTGCTGCGTGCACGCTGACAAAGATATTGACCAAGAATCGGTTCACTTGGATTTAATCACTGGCGCACTAACTCGAGACAGAAGTGCCTCCAATAGCAACAGGTGGACTCATTGTGCAATAAATACCAATACCCTTGATATAACACAATCACTGAGAGGGGTGTCGACGAAATACATGCAGACTTGATTATGCAAGCCCTTTGGGAATCTCTACCAGCAGACTTTAAGATTATGGCTCTTGAAGTAAAAAAGAACGAGACTAATCCTCATCTGCTACGTAATGTTGCACAGATGCATATAGAAGCAAACCTGCCATCTGACAGCTTCACATACTTCACAGATGGATCAGTAGACCAGCAGGGACAAGAAACTGGAGCTGCAGTTAAAGCAGGAAACTCTGTAAATAGTTGGAGACTCAAATGGGTGTTTGACATTACAAACAGGGATGCTAGCCATTCAAAGGCTTTGGAACATGCTCTCGCTGAACACCGACATGTTATCATACATACAGATTAAAGAACTGCCACTGAAACCTTGCAACAAGAACACAATGATAACATCCATTTGATCACAAACGTCATCATTAATGCAAACACTCAAACATCAAGGCTGTCGGGTACTTACCAACTAGGTGCCAAGTCACGTGAGAATAATAGGAAATGACAGTGCAGACGAAGCTGCAAAACTTGCAATTAAGAGAAGAAATGTAGACATTTACATACCACAGAATCTATCACAGATTAAGTATTTAGAAACAGAGCAATGCAAAAGATGTACAGTGACCACAACACAGCAGTTGCAACAACAGGATCTGCGGGTTGGTACCAGAATTCAACCAACTACAAACCACTTAGTTTGATGAAAGGGAGCAGAACAACGACAGAAGTACACTCGCACTGCATCGGGCTTGGATATCCATGTGCATAAGAAATAGGCTTACAGGTTCCAGAAGATGGCAGGAAATATCAGTACTGTACTGTGGAGAAATGCCCGACAGACACATTATCTAACACAGTGCAGTTACAAAACCCATTAAGATTTCAACTTATTCAACAGAGCAGAAGTTGTTAAACACATGGGACAAAATTTTACTGAAGCGACCATACGAGTCGTACAGTACTCATACTCCGCCCAAGTAAAACGGAAACAAGCAACACTTAGTGGGCCAGCCAGAGGCTTAGAGCACGCGCAGGAATATCCCTGCAAACAAAAAAGTGAATTTGGGAAAAAAAAAATCCCAATGTAGTCTCTTGGGTACCCTGGTAGGAGTTCTTTCACTAATTCACTTGCAGAATAATGAATTGGTAGATTCTGGTAGTAGTCTTTCTTGTATATATATATGTTATTGAATATGACAAAGGGTGAGATCAATGATTCTAGTATGAATCTTTCTTGTATTTTTCTAAACTTGAAGAGGCAGTTAACAAATTAACATGCCAAAGTTCATTTTAGTTTTATTATGGTCTGACACTAAGATGCATTTTGTTCACCCTGTCAACCATTTCAAGGGTTAAGTATATGTGAATACAATTTGCCTGGAGCAGCCAAATATAAGAGTGAAGTGAAGTATCACAAGGGCTAATAGGCCCACTATTGCTTGCCAGTCTCCTATGTTTCACTGATGATGGAACATCCAACATACTGGATGTGTAAAACATACTGAAACCTGGGCCTATTGGCCCAGTGACACTGTTTTGTTTTTGTTTATATATTTGGCTACTCCAGCCAAAGTGCATTCACTAACACTTCAAACAATCCAGCGATCTTATGTCTATCATGTTCAGATTTATTATTTAAATAATCCAGATTCTCTGGTTAACATAGCTTGATGTTTTTAGACATCTAGACCACCTTGAGTGCAAATGAACTACGGAAAACGGAGTTTCAATGGATAGATGATGTAAATTAAATTGTACTTGAAAATGAGAGAGAGGATACTAACACAATAAACATATTGTGCTGATCAAAGGAACAGGAATGAAGGGAACACAATTTAGGACAGTCTCGAAGGGGAAGGACAGTCCCATTCATTTGGAATCTTAAAAAATTTAAATTTAAATCAAATGCTGGTTTTGGTGTATTGACAATTGTTGATAGCCATCAGTATTAGTTTGTCAACAACTTTTAGAAAGTAGCATGAGCCATGGTTATTATAAAGGACCTTCCATGGAACAAGCAGAGGGGGAAAAAAAGGTTCACTAGATCTGTGCTTTCTACAAAAATATCAATATAATTTATGCAATTGGTGCACAGTGCTAAAATAGCCCAAAAAATGCAGGTGCAACAAAAGTGCAGTGATTATGTACATAACTTCAACAGTTAACATGTCTATACATTTATATTGATTAACAGGTGCCAAACAATTATGGCAACAAAAAGTTAACTAATACATTTCCAAGCTTACACAAAAAAATAATTAATCTTATTCTAATGAATGCACAAAATGAATGCAGTTATAATAAAGTTGATAAAATCTTGACATCAAATAGTATCTGAAATAGTCAACATCAATGATACCCTTAAATATACTCGGTAACAATGGATGGTGAATCTCCAGTTATCAAATGAATAGAACATAAATATAATTTAAAATAATGAATCCAAAGAAAAATCTATGGCTGTATTAGAGCTGTGATTGTCATTATTTTCCACTTAAAATCTAATGTGTACAAAATGAGCAGCCTGCCCCTAAATTTCCATGCACAAACTTACGTGGAGAAGCAAACTTGTCCGGATTTTCCTTGAGTAATTTTTCCCGTGAAATGTCGGCTAGGGGACCAAACAAGACAATAGGTCTCACAAAACCTGGATGTCGTAGAGCAACTCTCTCATAGGCTGGAAATTTGGACACTGAATCGGCAAACACCACATCCTCCCAGTGGTCCTATTAATTGAAGAACATTGAAATTAAATTGGTATTGCACATAATGTACATCTGATGAATTGCACTAAAGTGTAAACAAAGACTCCTCCCCTTTCTACTCCACTGTCTCTTATTAAGACACCCATTCACTTGCTCAACCCAACTAGACATGCATAGATAGGAGCTGCCTCGTATGGGCCAATAGGCCTTCTGCAGTTACCTTTGTTCTTATGTTCTTATTGATTGTAGCCAAAATCAAGGAGTATTTGCAGCCATCATCCAGAAGATAATCACATCTCGGAATACAAAAATTATGGTTTCCTTACCTGTGTCTGTAGGAGATCCAACACCACCCAAAACTCAAAAATCTAGCTCATCCTCTAGAGTTGTCAGAATGGACAGAAAATGATGTACTACATTGCCCAAACCTAACTGATGGACCCACGCACAGAAGATGTAGTTGTGAACCACTATGATTTATAGTACATCATAATTTGTCCTTTGGGGATTTTGGTGTCAAAATAAGATATTATTCGAGAGGACAGGTCGGAGAATAAACATGGCTGAAAGCATAAACGGCCCGGGTGTAGACAAAATAACTCTGGCTTTGTCTAAATACACAGGAGAAGTAGTGACAAATGTAGCAGGAGCACACTGGACATTAAAACACCTAGAAAGTGAAGAACCTGGGTCAAGAATTTGTGGTGTTCTGCCACTTGATGATGGTTGGGAAAAGTGACTTTGTAGGTCATTACCAATGCGCAGTTAGCAGAGGCACTGCTTGGCAGTCCCAGTAATGTCGAGTGGACTAGACACTAAATTTGACAGCACTTTATAGCTGACTTTTTGTCTGGATGCAAGTATTTTCGTCTCCCAAGAGCCAATATGATCTAGTGTGGAGAGTTTGAAAAGGTCCTTGCAGCAATGGTGCAAAATGTTGACCCAAGATACTAACCAGAAGTTAGTAGGAAGAAACAGAGTGGACACCTCAGAAACAGGCATAAAATGGGGGGGGGGGAAATCAATTCTTGCAGGAAAAACTGAGCTTGCAAACCTTTAATAGATTGGATCCGAGAAAGGCCATACAAATGATGCCACCAATTAAAGGGCAGGAACAGATTATCTTCCAATCAAGTAGAAACCAATCTTTTACCCCATGTACTTTTAAATTATTAAGCCTTATAAAAGGACAACTATGCAAAGTGCAAAGGCTGCAAGTAACCATTCATTTCCATATTAAAAAATAAATACCTATTTTATAATTACAGTAATAAGCTTTCATCATCTGGTAAGAATAAAGGTTTACCATTTTGTTTATCGTATAATCCTTAGACAGGAAATAATAGAATATTATTCAAAGTAAGAATATTTGAAACAGCCTTACATAAAACTACCACAACAATATTTATATATACATCTTTTTGATGTAAAACTTTCTTAAATATAACTTTAAACATCTCACCTTTCCTAGAGACTTGGATCTTCGTGAATTTCTCCGTCTCTTGAAAAACCCACTCCGTGATTCTGACTGTGTCTGCTCTTTCTTTGCTGCATTAAACTGAGCTGTGGCCAGTTCTTCTGCCCTAGCCTTGTTAGGAATAATACCTTTCTGGGTATCTTGGTTGTTGCGACCAATTCTGTGAACCTGTAAGAAAGACGTTTACAGTCGACTACCGAGCATATGCCAAGATATTACCAGTAATTCATGAGACCTCAAAGCTAAGGGAACCTCCATGTAAAATATTTCAAATTCCCATATTTTTAACACCGATTAATTTTACTATCCACAGCTAGTGCTTTTTTAGTTATTGTGTCTTATTGAATTGGTTCTCATTCACACATGCCCCACATGACCCTTGTTCCTGGCTTTGTTGTTGTCTCTTGCCTTTCTCAGTACATAGTTAATTGCTCCATCATCTGTCTTGGCTATTTGGCCCTCTATATTTTCCTTACATCTGTTGTTCCTCTTTCTCTATATTTGGTTATTAGTCTTGTTTCAAAAGTTTTTTTTTTTTCTGCTTTAAGGTAACGTCTTAACGTCTTCTGCAGTTTCCCTTTATGTTCTTGTGTTATCTTGGTGTTTATGCTTTCATTTATCCCCTTCCCTCCTTTCACCTTGCCTTTACTCTTGCTATGTCATGACTAGGATTCAGGATGAACCAAAACGTCTTTCATTTCATTTAATTTCATGCATGTGTGGGTTGGGTTTTTAACAATATTGACATTATTTCTGGTTTGGCTGACAAATAAGTGAAATGAGTCATATTAATCATAGGTCATATATTACCTACCTACCTACATACTTCCTACATGATGGGGGGGAAAAAAGTGATATGTGAAGATTAAATATAAAAAAGTGGAAAAAAAAAATATCGGGATAACTAATTTGATGTATAGTCGATATCTTTATCATCATTGTACAATAAATGTATACAAAGCAGCACATGGGTAACGGTGACATCAGAACTCGCATAGTAAATATAGATCACAAAAAGCTTGTTTATTGATTACTATAAGTTGCATATGGGAAACCATGTGCACTTGGCCTTACCTGCCATGCCCCCACAACACCATTATGTAGTGTATCCACCACTCTAAAGATGTCTCCTGAACGGAAGCTTAACTCGGATTTCCCATTGGGCTCATAGTGGAAGTGTGTCCTGCCAAGAAAATAATCATATTAATTTAAACTCGAGTGAAAAGCCATACAAAATGTGAGAAAAATAAACATGGAAACTGCATATTTGAAATGCAAACATGTGATACTTGTATATTTTTTTAATGTGGCAAAGTAGCACTGTACCATAATGTGTGGCAAAGCTGCACTGTGACAGTTATGAAGATTATCTATGCCTGGCACTGAATAACAGTAACAGAGTAGCTCATACACTGAGTGTATGAAATACAGGGGCATTTATATTTGTTTTGGATTAACTGTGTACCAAAAATAGTGAATGAAAGAGCACAGCAAATTACTGAGAAATTTAGAAATGAAGGAACTTTAGAAATGATGCAGTTGCAAACATGACTGAAAATTTATAACCAAGTCACACAACTTGATACGGATCTAGAATGAATCGAAAGTAATTTTTTTTTTTTTGTATGTGAGGGTTGGGCTATTCATTTTCAAAAATGAACAAAGATTTCATGTTAGTGAAGTCCTGTGAATCAGATGCTTGCAGTGAGGCAATTAACAAGAATGACTGTAAAATGCCCAGCCTTTACTACTTTATATTTATTACTCCCACAGGGTGTACACTGGGTGACGTGAATTGAGAAGGCCTGTGAAAAGTGATTAGCATTTGCACGGTTTGAAGGTACTAATGTGTTGACATGAGCGAAGAGGGTTCACGGAGGATACGGTCAATATCCCGGAGTGCCTGGAATGTTTAGCGAGAGGTTGATGTAAATATAGGAGTGTATGAAGGTTATTACCTTTGTACTGATTCAAGTGATAGTACAGTACTAGATGAAGGATTGAATAAATGAAGAATGTCAAATTTTATATAGGTACATACGAGAGAATAAGAAACATGCAAAATGCAGCACTTAAAAAGTTGTATGCATGAGTAGAAGAAAAATTAAACAATGCAACTGTGTGTAATTTATTGGTAGTAGAAATATAAGAACATTGTGTATAAATTCTAGATGAATAGAGAAGTGGTGTTCGACTAGACATATCTCCAGCGTTAAATACCGAAGGTGAATGTTGGATAAAAGAAATTTGTGTAAGTGACGTTACGAATAAAGTAAGTTAAGGAAAATGGCCAGTGCAATGAAAGCCATTGTTAGGAACAACAAGAGGGAAAGGGTGCAGGTACACTGTGCCTACGTGAAAGGGTGCAGCTACAGGTTTGCGGGGGAAAAACTGTTATCTCCTATCAATTTATCCCACCTAGTATTAAACAAACATTTTAGACTTACTTAATGTAAAACAGGTCTCCCTTCTGGCTGTTCAGGATGCACTCATAATCATGTCTACGTGTCTGTACAATAAGATCGATCTGATTCTGAAGACTCATTAGGTAAAGAACTGCCTCCTCTCTCGTCACGCCTGCCATGTCCATGTCGTTAACCTGGTAGAGAACATTTGTCTTGTTATAATAGTTATGCAAACTAAAATAGTTTGATCATACAAGTGTTACAGAAAGGAATTTCCCAGCAGGAGGCACACCTCGCAATATGAACAGGATGGTAAAGAGTACGAAAGGTGCAATGATTAAAAAGAGGGTACAAAAAATACTTGAAATTTTTTAATACAGGGTAGTGTAATGAGTACATGATCTAGAAATCTCCATCTTCAGCCTATCACTGCACCGCACTATGCGTGCATGGGGTTGTGTGTGTATGTAATTACCTAAGTGTAGTTACAGGATGAGAGCTACGCTCGTGGTGTCCCGTCTTCTCAGCACTCGGTCTTATAACGCTTTGAAACTACTGATGGTTTTGGCCTCCTCCACCTTCTCATCTAACTTGTTCCAACCATCTACCACTCTGTTTGTGAAAGTGAATTTTCTTATATTTCTTCGGCATCTGTGTTTAGCTAATGAATGAAGGTGTGTGTGTGTTTGACCCTCATCTTGGTATGTTAAAATTTCTTGTTGAAGAGCAAAGGATGCCATACCTCATCAGGATCAGATCAGAGATGAGGCTACCCATTTGGTTGGCACGAAGGCAGCATGGGCTTGAGTGACCAATCATGGATCAGCACATTGCTGATTCTATGTTGATCTAGGGCTATATAAGGTAGCTGATCTACATCAGGGTCATTGAAATCTCAATGCATCCGAGACCACATTTTGCAATTTCAGCCCATTTTTTATAGTGAAAGGGTTAACCAAAACCTGTACAGTACATTTATTTTCCAAATGAAAACTAGCCAATAGAATCCTTGTGAAATTTGGCCGACTTTCCCAAGCTTCAAACCATTTCATTAGATTGAGATTTCCTATTATTTTCCTGCCTGGTAAACCCATATTTATGGCGATAAAATGATTGAATATCATTTGTCACATTTGTTGGGTGTCCAGAAATCCAAATTTGTCCCTAAAAAAAATTGCATTGCCATATAAATTTGTGCAGGATTAAATAGTGACCATGTAAATACTTTTAATGGGTGAATATATTAACTAGTTAGATTCAGAAGTTAAATGAACATTATTGTACCATACAGTGTTGTCACAGCATGTTGTTTGTCAATCATAAATCTTTATAACTAATGAAGATTACATCACTAATAATAATTTCATGCTGTTTATTACAAATCAAAGTATAAAATATTTATATACACAGGGATACTATACTGTACAACAATCGCATGAATTGCAGGGCACTGCAAAACACCAATGGCAAATAACACCTGCCACAATTAGTACACACCTTCAGTATTTTATCGCCTGGTATAAGCCCTTGGAGCTGAGCTTGGGACCCGGGCTGCACTGCCGTCACGAAAATTCCCACCTCGTTGCCGCCTGTGAGTCGAATACCCACACTCCCCTCCTTCTTGAAGCTCACAAAACGTGGGTCTGGTCTACAGACAAGGCAAAAAATAAGTCAAGTTCTAAAAATATGATGCTTTTCCTGAAAGTAATGTATTAAGATGAGATGTTTTGAACTGCCTAAATAAACTCTTCATACTCTAAATGAGTATTTAATGTGTGTTTAATTCACAATTACTAATCTGATATTAAAATAAAGAAAATTTAATGAATTTCACTTAAATGACCATTATTTTTTTAAATACTGATTACAAGATTAATCATTTTTCAATTAAAACTTTAAGTTATCAAATAGAAAATTCAACTGCAGCT
Organism: Procambarus clarkii; assembly: GCF_040958095.1. Classification (NCBI taxonomy): domain Eukaryota; kingdom Metazoa; phylum Arthropoda; class Malacostraca; order Decapoda; family Cambaridae; genus Procambarus; species Procambarus clarkii. Next base: position 9,259,352 of record NC_091221.1, read on the forward strand.
AATCAATTAACAGCATAATTTCTATATGCAATCTTGTACTGAAAATTTAACTGACCTATTAAATCTTGTTTTGAGTTTGCTGACATGGTTAGAGGAGGAGGATAAGAAAGCAAAAGAACCGGCACCAGATATGGCCTCTGATATGGCAGTGTGAGAGGCAAGGCCAACCTTCTACCCTTGACACTAAAAGCAGCACTTGGCAATGTAACCGACATATCACCGTAAACTCGACCACGTGTGTCGAGTTGTACTGCAACAATTTTGACGTCTTCTCGTGGTAATGCGATGATGATGTTTTGACGATGCGTGGTAAAGGTTGCACTGCAATACTTTTGTTGTTTTCATGGATAAAAACTGAACCACATGTGATAAAGTTGTATTGTAATACTTTTGATGTCTCCTCATGTTTAAAAATTTACACACAGTATTTTGGCTAATGTTTTAAGTTACACTATTATAAATAAAATCGTTCAATGCCGATAAAAAAAGAAATCTTCCATTTGCCTGCATGGTTTTTATGACATTTAGGGTTCTAGAGCTTAATGTAAATACAGAAAACGAAACAAATTATCTTCCTAAGAACTCCATAATTGCTCAAACATTGTTGGCCTTGCGAGGATTTGCAACGTCTTTCTTGCTCAGAATGTCCTACATATACAAAATAAAGAAATGTACAGCATTAGCTTCAACATTTGAGCGAGTTTGATCATTTTGAACTAAAGTTATTTCATATAAAGTTTTTCAAAATCTTTATTTGTATAATTTGCTTGAATGCGTGAATTCTAGTTGCAAGATCAGCAAAAAAAAAAAAATTGGCGTTTTCACAAGTATCGGCACGAACAGGAATATATACCTCGCCACTGCCATCCTCATGACCCTTTTGGGATCCGTTCCTACTTCTACCAGCAATGTCCAATACAGTAAATCATAAGTCAAATCATCCCTATTGTCCTCTTCAACATAAGAGCATGTGCAATCGTGGCTACAATAAGATGAACATTTAACAACAAAGCAAGGCATAATACGAATGATTCATCATAACTGTTTCCCACTTTCATGTGATGGGGAAGCAACTTAGGAAAAGACTGAAGATTTTTGGGAAATTGCAGTGATTAATACAAGGATTTTGTTTTGTAGGAAGATCTTTTTTTTTTTTTGTAAATTTGTTAAATTCATTAAATGTTTACCTTGTTTTTAACTTGCAAAAGAAATTTTCAAGTTCTTAGTTATACCATTTTCAAAACATAAAAAAAGCACGCTTTGAGTTTTTCCCTACTCGAGTTACGAAAAAACTTTAATCCTTTTATTATAATTAGTCTTCACATTACCATCAACGATAATAACCATTTGTACTTTTATAGGAGTTATTTTGCATTTATTTGGTATGATTGTATGCAAGGACATACTGTACTGTACATCTTAAAAGCATATTCTAAAATCAAGAAAGTGACTCGATTTGTCCTCCATGAAGAAAAAGCCTTCAAATGAAAACTGCATCCAATAGAAAAATTTAATTCTGTAAAAAATTTAAAGTACCCGGGTATCTTCTTTGACTCTTGTGGGGAATTTCATCCAAAAGACAGTGAAGTGGAAACAAAAAATGCGTTATCCCAAAGAGACACGAAGAACGGCATCCCCTTTCTTTGTTATTAAAACTGTATAAACACTAGTCGGCAAATATTTATATTTTTAGTTTTATAATTTGTTTTTATATGTATATAATTTGACTTAAAAAAAAGTTAAAGTTAAAAAAATAAGCTGAAATTCCCAAATGTCTTTATTTAAAGTAAATTGCACTCAATTTATATGCTATATTCAGAGCATACAAATATACAGATAAACGCATTTAGTTGAAAAATTAATTAGTGGATATTTTGGAGAAATACCCGTTTTAGTAGTCTTAATTTTACCGTAGTTTTCTTTTCTATTCCAATTCTACCATCTATATAGATAGAAGTACTTACGTAATTGGATACACATAAGGTAAATGGCAAGTGAAGTTAAACAATAAATCAAAGCCATAAAATAATCCTAATAATAATGTTTTATTCTTAATATTTTATTATTTTAAATTGTTTAAACAATACTTTGCAACAAATTCATGTTTAGACATCAAATACAACTTTTGTATTGACAGTAAAGGCAATAAGATTAAAGATTGCCTAACTGATATACCGTGTGCAGCAGTGGTGAACATGTCGGTTACCTTGCCACGACTACAATAATAGACTATCTACCACCCTACATCTTCTACGGTACAGTGTCCACAATATAGTCAACAATGATGCAGTGTGAGCAGTTATTCTATATACACACCTTTACCAGAGGCACATCTTAAGAACAGTTAGTGTACAAAACTTCAAGACATGTATAATGCAATCTCTAATTATTTAGAAAGCAGTTAATACTTTCACAGCTTGCACAAGACACATTTCATATGCACATTAATACAAAAATTCCATGTGTCGGTGCAAATATGCAACAGACTCAAAATGTGTTTTCTACAGGATTTTAATTTTTTTGTATTTTTTGTATCACCTCTTACACATAAGACTATATTAACAAATGCGACTAAGCTATATTTGACCACCTGTCCCTCGTGTCACTGTCATATCGTAGCACCACATACTTAAAGAATGGAAGAGGTAATGAGTGCATTAATCATTTGTGAAGTAGAAGTGCAGAACATGTTCAGTAGGGCCATAAATTGGCAAAGTAGTTTATGAAAAGGATATATTAAGGTAGCAGGAAAGTGGGGACAAAAAAAAAAAAAGTTGAGTAGGCGAGCTAATTTTCGTTAATAACTTAAAACTACACACATCGCCACCACTTTTTAAGTTGTGACAAATTTAATTAAAAGGTTTATTAAAAGCACTTTTCCCATAAACAAATCTTGTAAATAAAAAAAAAAATAAAAGATGGTTTAAACCTTAAACACATGACCCAAAGATTAGGTCATTGGAACTTAATCTTTAAGTGTGAAGGGTTTGCATGTATTTTAAATTCACAATACTGTACTTGAAGAGTACAGTAAAAAGTTATAAATCTAAAAAAAAATTAAAACAAAATGAATGGAAAACAATTTTAAACTGTACATTTTCACCAACACCTTATGACTTATAGGATTTTGAGTTTGCTTTGATTCCTATACAGTACTATTAAAAAAATCATAATTTGTGGACTTGGGTATTTTTCAAAGATAATGTTAACCATAAAAGCAATTAATTTATAATGCTAGACTGCATTCCAAAATATTTAATAGCCTTTAAATATACAGTACTGCATTTTCCTTGTTTAAAACCTGTAAGATATTGAAAAAATTCCCTGGCTCAAATGGCCAATGTCTGCAGCAAAATATGGGCTAGCATACTGAAACTTGAGTATTGGATCTCAAATCAATGCTCTTTAATAAGTCAACAACCACCATGTTACTAAGCTTTACATTAATTTAAAAAACAAAAGCAAATTGTCAGCTACCAAAACAGCCATCACGTACAAAAATGTCACTTTGGCCAAAGTTGCCACTTCTAGGTGTTACCAGTTTAAGCAACTTCAGCAATAAAACTGGAATTAATAATGTCAATCTCCTTCACAAATGCGTGTAATTGTGTGTGTGTGTGTGTGTACTCACCTAGTTGTGTTTGCGGGGGTTGAGCTCTGGCTCTTTGGTCCCGCCTCTCAACCGTCAATCAACAGGTGTACAGATTCCTGAGCCTATCGGGCTCTGTCATATCTACACTTGAAACTGTGTATGGAGTCAGCCTCCACCACATCACTTCCTAATGCATTCCATTTGTCAACCACTCTGACACTAAAAAAGTTCTTTCTAATATCTCTGTGGCTCATTTGGGCACTCAGTTTCCACCTGTGTCCCCTAGTACGTGTGCCCCTTGTGTTAAATAGACTGTCTTTATCTACCCTATCAATCCCCTTCAGAATCTTGAATGTGGTGATCATGTCCCCCCTAACTCTTCTGTCTTCCAGCGAAGTGAGGTTTAATTCCCGTAGTCTCTCCTCGTAGCTCATACCTCTCAGCTCGGGTACTAGTCTGGTGGCAAACCTTTGAACCTTTTCCAGTTTAGTCTTATCCTTGACTAGATATGGACTCCATGCTGGGGCTGCATACTCCAGGATTGGCCTGACATATGTGGTATACAAAGTTCTGAATGATTCTTTACACAAGTTTCTGAATGCCGTTCGTATGTTGGCCAGCCTGGCATATGCTGCTGATGTTATCCGCTTGATATGTGCTGCAGGAGACAGGTCTGGCGTGATATCAACCCCCAAGTGTGTGTGTGTGTGTGTGTGTGTGTGTGTGTGTGTGTGTGTGTGTGTATGCATGCCTTTAGCCCCTAAATGGTTTAAATTGTTATGTGATTTACCTCCTGTACTCAAATCACCGTATGTGACTGACCACTTTTTTTTCATGCATACCACAATGTAGGACTTTTAATTAGTCTAGCAATTTAAGGGTTAAACCCAGCATTTTCAAATGTTGCTGATGCCATGCTTGCAAAGTATAACTGGAAATATTCTTTAATTAAAGAATTGAAAGAATAAATATTAGCCTAACATCCCTCTATTCTAGAACTTAAGAGTGCTATGAATTGTATTAGTTCTGTAAACATCAAATACACGAGTAAAGTTTAGTGAAATTATTATTGTTTATATACAGGACGAAGGCTTCATACACCTTCTCTGAACCAGTGAGAGGCATTGTTTGCTGAGTGAAGGAATTATCATTAGTGGGTCCTGCACAATCAAATACAATAAACATGTACACTGCAACAACATAAATCCATCAGTTGGCCAGAATACTTAAGTAAAAGTTTTACACTATACAGTCAACAGTCTAATGAAAGAAAGCAAAATACGATACTATTATCAGTAAGCTAATTTTATTATTAATGATAAGAATTTTGTAGATGTAAAACAACATACCACACATCTGCATGTCCAAGAAAGATTCTCTAAAGTCACTTAAAAACAGTCGATATTCAAGTGCATTTGAAGGAAACTGGGTATATTAATTTTACAAACTATTGGTTCAACCTTGAGAATACAATAAATTTTCAAATACTTTAATTTGGAATATTAGCTCGCAATTACATCGCGGTTGATGAAGTTACGTAGATACAAACAAGTCTTAATTTACCTTTTTAAAACAGATACAGAAATATCATAAATCAGAAAGAAAATCGGTATATTGCTATTCACTTGTCATAATTAAAGTTGACTTGTACTAAACAAGAAAACTTTGTTCCTCTTTAACTATATTTGACTACTGTTGTCTAATTCTGAATAATGCTGCGGTGAGAATTTATAAATATTTCTTAGTTCTATCTTAGTTGAAGAATGAAATGTTGGCTAGTATGCACCAGCATATACTTATGCACAGAACCAAGTAAGACTGGTTAAAGAATCATTAAGGGACAGCACACAAGAAAATACAGCGGCACTGAAATTGTATGGAAGGGACACACACACAGAGGTGTACCCCATTTCTTGATATATACACATTGAAGAGTTTACATTAGTTCAGGACTATGTTCAGAACTAAGGTATACCGCTGGATTGATCAGCAAGTTATTGTGGTGGCCTTAATAACGCTCCTGCAGTTGATAGGAATTAAGCCCAACACCAAACGAAACCAATCGGAATACCACACTATATTGACAGATGAAGCATAAAGACAAGCCTTAAATATTTAACAGCAATATCTTAACTTCTCCCATATACTTCTCCTCCTTCAAAACATTTGGCACATTTTAGAGCACACCGTGACCCCCTAGGAGCATGTGTAAACTAGCTATGCACACTAAACAATTCTATGTACTGTAATAAGACTTACTGTTAATTGCAACACCGGACAGAAAATAGTGGGATGTGATCTACTGGCTTGACAAATAATGTTCTATTCATTAATTATACTTACCATGATTTGTGTTTTAGTACTGAAAGAACCCCAAGTAAGAACTATCAAGAGTTGACAGGAAAAATGTAGTTGCAAGGAAAGCAAAGAATTAAAGTGTAAAATATTTCTTCAGTGCATTTACAAAACTGAGCCAAAACATACCAAACTCGTTCAAGCAATTTCCAAAGTTCGCCAAATGTATGAAACAATAATAAATTCTTAGCATTCAAAATAAAATAATAATGAGCTGGATTAATTACATTAGTGAGTGGGAAAGAATTCCAAGCAAGTACATGCCACACATACTTTAATGGTGTGGAAACACTTATGAGAATAATAAAATATAACTGTATTAGTAAAGTACTCCAAATGGAACTTATTTGACAAAACTACCAAATTAATAACCTTATCAATGCAAAACTAAATGGAAAATTGAGCAACTTTAAAAGGGTGAAGATACCGGTTACAAAATGGCTGATACAACACGAGCAAAGGTCAAATTTTGGCAATGTTGCAACATAATTTTCTTGCTTAAATAAATAATATATACTGTTTTAGTCTATATAATTTTAAGAATAAGGCATTGGTGAAAGGAATCTGTTCATTGCTACCATCCTCTGGATGATACAGAAGCACATAAGTATGGCACAGGATATGTAACACAAGACCTCAGTTTCACAGACAGGAAGTACCTATGCGCTCGACCTTCAACCTAAATTATATCGATTTCCCTACCTTGAGCACCATCATATTCTGACGGACTAAAAGAAAACTCTTTATACAGAGAAATCAGGGACTCGGGGTAGGAAATGGAAGCATCGGAGTGTCTTGCTCAGAAACTAGTTTTTTGAATTTACTTAAAAACCAGATTTTTTTTTAAGCTATTACACTTGATTGACCCTTAAAAGGCAAGCTTGATAAAGAAGCCACAAGCGTATTAGAACATGACTGGGAAAACTATGAGTTTTGTAGACTGAAGTTCTCAGAGCTGCAGGACAGGAAGTACTAATGATGGAGACCATGAAGTCATCACTAGGCCCACCAGATCCAACAAAAGTGTAGCTGATCACCTGGATGAAAGCTATTAGAGTACGACATATTGGTACCACAGTCTGAAATCCTAGTAAGGTAATGAGTAGTGAACGTGTGACTGAATGGCCAAAAGCTCAACTGGCAGAGCAGAACATTAACAAGGCCAATGACCATAAAAATGCCATAGGAGTGACAAATTTCTGACAGTCATACTCTAAAGGATATACCTGTGGCTGGTTCAACTTGACCAACCTATGAAGCTGCCAAGAGATACAGGCCTTATAGTGCAGGGCATCACGATAAGGGAATTTAGTAAGAGACATATCCCAAGTCTGTCTTGGGAGCCTGCAGATAATGAGGCTGCATCAGAACAGAATGTATGATGTACTTGAGGATGGATAAACAAGATCCAAAGTAAGATGTACCTCATTACACACAGAAATCCCACTAACGTGATGCATCAAATGAACAAATCCATAAGGGCCGTGACGAGGATTCGAACCTGCGTCGGGGAGCATCCCAGACACTGCCTTAATCGACTGAGCTACGACAGGGTTAAGAGTTGAAACCGAAGTTCTACTGAACTTACTGGATCCCGTAGCCTTTCCGAGGCACAAACCAGGGTTTTACACAGCTCGAGTGCAGGGGAAGTTTTGTCAATAAGCTGTTCTCCCTCTTCGCCCTTACATCATTACACACTAACGTGATGCATCACGTTAGTGTGATTTCTGTGTAGCTTGAGATTTTGTTTGGATGTAAAAAGGTCTACCTGAGGTGCATAATATCACATATCCACAAGAAAGAAGACTCCGTCTACTTCCCACTCCATCCTGATCAAATAAAACCGACTTTGGAAATTAAATCCTGAGAAGCCAAAAGAGAACTTAATGGAAAGCATCCCAAAAAAAAAAAAAAAAAGGGGACTTGGTAGGCCGGCCCCAACTGAAATAACACTACAACAGTTGTTTGGTTGTAATGCAAAGCTTTAACACTAAAGTTCAACATTTCAAGGTTTCAGTCAGTCTGAAGAAGGAATCCTCAAAAAGATATTGTCCACAAACAAGGCAAAAAAAAAAAAGTAACCACAATAAGAATAGTTAATAACGAACAAAAACACTACCATTAATTACTTCTATATTGGATCCAGGATAAGGTAACAAAATATTTTGTGGTATGTATGTGTAACTACCAAGTGTAAGTAATGCCTGTGTGTAATCACAGGATGAAAGTTATGCTCGTAATGTTACATCTGTAACGTCATGTAGTATAACGTTTAAAGTTTCCTAAAGTTTTGTCATCCACCATCCTCTCATTATCCACTACCCAAGTTATTCCAGATTTTATATGCAGAATTTGTTTATTATGAAATTAAACAATTTGCTTTTTAGGAAGTTGTTGCTCCAGATTTTGTAGATAGAGTAATTGTAATGTTTAGCATTTTCTTAAATCATTTTCACAGCAAAGCTTAAGACAGGTTTTTAACTGAAGGTTCTTTATATCACCCTTGACATACATATTGTTGTAACAATTAGGTCCTATAGTGTAATGATCTACATTTTCAGTTTACAACCTTGGATCTGTGGGCATGTTTCCTTTCACATGAAGCCTCTGTTCACCTAACAGTAAATAGGTAGCCAAGAGACATGCAACTGTTGGATACCTGCTTGATGGGGTTCTGGGAGTTCTTCTTCTCCTTAAGCCTGGTCTGCGGCCAGGCTTGACTGGCCAGCCAACTGTTGTAGGCTGCATCCTGGGAAGTTGCTAGTACATTAGTTGGTTCTAAACCTGGGTTCCACAGGACCCCAAGACAAATAGAGGTTTATTTTAATTTACTTTACAGAATCCATTGTCTTCATATGTTGCTAATTGAAAGCTGATGCATTAATCATTTTCATCTGTCAACAGTACAGTTATACAGATTATAGTTTTTAAATATTCTTCATTGTATTTTAAAATTCAGTTCCCTCTAGAAATCTGAAAAGGAAATTAGATTTGGGCTTGTCTTTTCCTACTATTCCTTATCCCAAACTGATTAGTTCACCTCTCCTCGGTTACCTTGAGGTGCTTTTGGGGCTTAGCATCCCCGAGGCACGGTCGTCGACCAGGCCTCCTGGTTGCTGGACTGGTCAACCAGGCTGTTGGACGTGGCTGCTCGCAGCCTGACGTGCGAATCATAGCCTGGTTGATGAGGTTGGTGTGGTTTTCCCAGATTAGCTTTCCAGTCATCGATGACGAATCAGTCTCGTTAACCTTGCCTGTCCTTTAGGTGTGGAATGAATGATTTTACAGTTTTGGTGTACTATATACATTGTAATACACAAGATGTAAAGCATTTTATTGTTGAACTGTCCCTGCAACTGTGTTTATTATGACCCATTGAAACTACTAATGATATTGGGATCCATCACCTAATTTGAATTGATCCAACGATCCACACTTTTTTTTTTTTTCCACAAACAAGAACGGTCATTTTGACTCCTATGGTATTTTAAAGTTTGAGTCTGTCCATTTGTTCTAGACATTACAAGTTAAAAAAAAAATCCTCCTTGTGAATTTGTGTATTCCTATTGTGATTTTGTAAATGGTACTGTAATTATATTTCCTGTCTCTTTTATTAGTTCTAAAAGCCATTTGGTAGCATGTCTGCACATTTTCTATTTTGTAGATGTGCTTTTTTAGATACAGATTCAGTTGATTGACAGTCAAGTGACAGGACCAAAGAGACATAGCTCAACCCCTGCAAGCACAATTAGGCTAGTACACCATACAGTTGATGCTTACTCCAATATCAGTCTACCTATCTTGTCTCACAAACGTTGTGAATAGAGTAATTTCTTAAGTATTTCTCCTTTGTATTTAGACGTGTGTGTGTAATTACCTAAGTGTAATTACCTAAGTGTAGTTACAGGATGAGAGCTACGCTCGTGGTGTCCCGTCTTCCCAGCACTCTTTGTCATATAACGCTTTGAAACTACTGACGGTCTTGGCCTCCACCACCTTCTCACTTAACTTGTTCCAACCGTCTACCACTCTATTTGCGAAGGTGAATTTTCTTATATTTCTTCGGCATCTGTGTTTAGCTAGTTTAAATCTATGACCTCTTGTTCTTGAAATTCCAGGTCTCAGGAAGTCTTCCCTGTCGATTTTATCAATTCCTGTAACTATTTTGTATGTAGTGATCATATCACCTCTTTTTCTTCTGTCTTCTAGTTTTGGCATATTTAATGCTTCTAACCTCTCCTCGTAGCTCTTGCCCTTCAGTTCTGGGAGCCACTTAGTAGCATGTCTTTGCACCTTTTCCAGTTTGTTGATGTGCTTCTTAAGATATGGGCACCACACAACAGCTGCATATTCTAGCTTTGGCCTAACAAAAGTCATGAACAATTTCTTTAGTATATCGCCATCCATGTATTTAAATGCAATTCTGAAGTTAGAAAGCATAGCATAGGCTCCTTGCACAATATTCTTTATGTGGTCCTCAGGTGATAGTTTTCTATCTAGAACCACTCCTAGATCTCTTTCTTTATCAGAATTCTTTAAAGATTTCTCACATAATATATAGGTTGTGTGGGGTCTATGTTCTCCTATTCCACATTCCATAACATGACATTTATTAACATTAAATTCCATTTGCCAAGTGGTGCTCCATATACTTATTTTGTCCAGGTCTTCTTGAAGGGCATGACAGTCATCTAAATTTCTTATCCTTCCTATTATCTTAGCATCATCAGCAAACATGTTCATATAATTCTGTATACCAACTGGTAGATCATTTATGTACACAATAAACATCACTGGTGCAAGAACTGAACCCTGTGGTACTCCACTTGTGACATTTCTCCATTCTGATACATTGCCTCTGATTACTGCCCTCATTTTTCTATCAGTCAGAAAATTTTTCATCCATGATAGAAGCTTACCTGTCACCCCTCCAATATTTTCCAGTTTCCAGAACAACCTCTTATGTGGAACTCTGTCGAAAGCCTTTTTTAGGTCCAGATAGATGCAGTCAATCCAACCATCTCTTTCCTGTAATATCTCTGTGGCTCGATCATAGAAACTGAGTAAATTCGATACACAGGATCTTCCAGATCGAAAACCATACTGTCTGTCTGATATTATATCATTTCTCTCTAGGTGTTCTACCCATTTAGTTTTGATTAGTTTTTCCAATACTTTCACTATTACACTTGTCAATGATACAGGTCTATAATTGAGGGGGTCTTCCCTGCTGCCACTTTTGTAGATTGGAACTATGTTAGCCTGTTTCCACCCGTCTGCTACGATTCCTGTACACAGGGATGCCTGAAAGATCAGGTGAAGTGGAATGCTGAGCTCAGATGCACATTCTCTCAGAACCCATGGTGAAACGCCATCTGGGCCAGCTGCTTTGTTCTTACCGAGCTCCTTGAGCATTTTTTCCACTTCGTCTCTAGACACCTCTATGTGTTCTATGTTGTTCTCTGGAATTCCTATTGTATCTGGTTCCCTAAAGATTTCATTTTGTACAAACACACTTTGGAACTTTTCGTTTAGTGTTTCACACATTTCCTTTTCATCTTCCGTGAATCTATTTCCCATTTTCAACCTCTGAATATTATCCTTTACCTGCAATTTGTTGTTTATGAATTTATAGAATAGACCTGGTTCTGTTTTACATTTGTCCGCAATCCCTTTTTCAAAATTTCTTTCTGCCTCTCTCCTCACTGCCGTGTAGTTGTTTCTCGCATCTTTGTATCGCTGGTATGTTTGGGGGTTCGGCCTCTTCCTGTATTGATTCCATTTTTGTGTCTTTCGGTCTCTAGCCCTCTCGCAATTTCTATTGAACCAATCCTGTTTCCTAGTTCTGCATCTCTGTTTTGGTATAAATTTTTTTGTGCCTTTATCATATATTTCACAAAACTTGCCATACATCTCATTCACTTCCTTGCCTAGCATCAAGTCTGTCCAATTATACTCACTAAAAAAATTTCTAAGGTCACCATAATGTCCTCTCCTGAAGTCTGGTTTTTCAACTGCTTCAACCTCCTTATTTTCTTCCAGCTTATAACGCATTGCATACTTTATTCCCAAAAAGACATGGTCACTTTTACCCAAGGGAGGAAGGTACTGAATGTCAAATACCTCTTCCTCCTTCCTGGTAAATATCAAATCTAGCATGGAGGGAACGTCCCCTTCCCTCATCCTCGTAGCTTGTTTAACATGTTGATACAAGAATGTTTCCAAGATGAGGTCTACAAATTTACAGGTCCAAAAATCTTCTGTTTTAGCTTCATATGCTTCCCAGTCTATGGATTTCAAGTTGAAGTCACCGACTATCAACAGTCGTGATCTATCGTTATCCGCTCTCGCTATAATCTCTCTCATTATTGTTATAAGACCTTCACGTTTACTATCTAGCTCCTCCTTTGACCATGTGCTGCTTGGCGGTGGACTATATGCATTTATCATCATTAGTTTATCATCCTCATAGCAGATCTCTAGTGCTATTATGTCAACTTCTTGTGGATTGGCAGTCATTATTTCCTTCACCTTTAGGTGTTCTTTTACCAGCACAGCAACGCCACCGCCTTTCCTAATTTTTCTGTCCCGTCTCCAAATTGAGTAGCCCCTTGGGAATATGACCTCATTTAAAATTACATCTTCAAGTTTTGTCTCCGTGAGTGCAACAATGTCTGGTGTCTGCAGCTGTATTACATCACTTAACTCCAGTATCTTCGATCTCACTCCATCTATGTTGGTGTATGCAATCTTCAGGAACTTGTTCCCCCTCTCCTTATTCTTCACTCCCCCTCTCTCTATTGATTTTGTTGGTTTGCCTTTATGTACCACTTTACTGGTTTGCCTACCCCTATCACTTTGTAGAAAAAAGAATTTATTTCTTCTTCATTCCTGCTCTCATTTAAATGTTTTGCCTCGGCGAGGTTCAGTTTCAGCTTCTCTCTATCTTCTTTTGAAAGATCTCGTCTTAACGACCACCCTTTCCCATCCTCATCCCTTTGCAATTTTCTAGCATTCCTTAGTACTTCTTCCATCTGTTTGGCACCGTTTAGGGTGATCCTCAAAGGTCGATCTTTCCCTTTTACGTACCTGCCTATTCTCCTGTAGTCGCACACATTCTCTCTGTTTGTAAGACCTTCCACGAGGCCAACAATTTTATCTACTACTTTAGCTTCTTCTACAGCTCTTTCTGACCTAGATGTTATCGCCTTTTCTTTGCAGCCAAAAATGATCAGGGACTTACTCCGATCAACTGTGTTTTGCACCAACTTCGGGTTAGATGCCAATTCTTTCCTCACTTCTAGCCTAATGTTTGTTTTATCTTGGTTGCTGCAGTGTTTGACTTCCTTTACTGCTTCTTCTATTTTCTCCTTCTCCTTGGCCACTTGTGCATAAGTGAGTTGCATATCTTTCTTGCACTGTTCTATTCCCTGTGTAACTTCCTCCATCTGTGCTGACAAAAGCTGTTTCTCCTGTTGAATTTCCTTGCCTAACCTATTGTAGTCATTTATGTTTAAATTTACTTTAACTTCTTCCAAAGCTATTTTTAAGAGTTTATTTTCTTCTTCCATGGCTTTGCAATTTGTTTCCAATTGATTCTTATCCTTGCGCAAGTCTTTCACTAAACCCTCAAGACATAAAACTTTGCTATTCAAATGGTCATTACTTTCTTTCAATTTACTAATTATTTCTACATGAGAGTTCACTATAGTATCTAAATGTGTGTGTGTGTGTTTGTGTATCCATATATGCATGTAAAAATATAGGTGTGAATGTACGAATAAACCTGCATGTTTGTGCATGTACATATATATGCATGCATGTATATGTGTATAGTGAGTTGAAGACACGGATGGATCAATGCATACAAAAAGCATGTATGGATGTATCCTATAGTAAAATGTCTTTAAATCATAGTGGACTTATGTCATGTGACACAACTATTGATCTCTCACATTGACTTGTCATTTGATATAGGTTTTTCCACCTTGATTTGAATTTAACTTTTGTTGTACCCAGAACATTGCTACTTGTGTGTAAACTCAACTGAGCCATACATTTTTAATGCCCTGTATCATCTCTCACTAAAGAAAAATATTGATGCATTTCTTTGACAACATGCCAGTAGATTTCCAATATATAGATGTTAAAAATATATAATTTGTGCATCTATAAAAAAATTTGGTGTATAATATTTCTCGAGTGTCTTGAAATTCAGTACTATATATGTATAAACGTTTATATACTGTACTATAGTTCTGACCTAAGGCTGGGTCAACTACTACCCACCATTATGTGGTGCAACATATACCTTTGTTTCACTCTGCAACTTAAGAACGTCTGATCTTGCTAAGAACTTCTTTAGTCCCCATTTCAGTCTCTCGACCCCTCTATAATATCCCACTACATCACACGCTGTTTGATGAAGTGCCACTTTGATGTCCTCACAGATGTGTGGGGTGCCACTTTGATGTCTGCCTGGCCTGTGAGTGCCATGAGGCTGGCTCGTGCTGCACAGTCGACAATATTCTCAGAGTATTGACACTGACTTGCAAGTAAAGGAAGTGTGTGTTATTGACAAATTAGTGCCAAAGAAATGGTGATGCAAAGTTGGAAATAATGTAGCACTCTGACAAGCGAAAAATCAACACAGATCACACATGTTTGGCATTGACTTTCTTCATAGTCAGGAATATTTTCAAGACTAAATTCAGCATATATGAATCTGTTTTATCACTGAAATGAGGAATACTAAAGTGGAAAAAGATATCTTGTGATTTGTGAAATAGAAAAGTAATAAACACTGGATTAAGGACTAGAATCATTAGTAATTTTATCGACCTCCTTTACCATACGTTTTTTATTAGGTGTAATTACCTTAGTATACCTTATACCTTTATTAGGTGTAATTATCTTGGTATACCTTTATTAGGTGTAATTACCTTAGTATACCTTATACCTTTATTAGGTGTAATTACCTTAGAAATTAGGTGTAATTACCTTAGTATATTTGTGAAAAATAGTAGAGAGATTTAATTGGTAACTCAAACAAGGCCATGTGTTTTATATTAGTACCAAATGCATGGATTTCATATGTTGATTTGTAGTGGTCCGGGAATGTGTCCCACATTTACTACATTGCATTGCAGCAATAGCATTGGTAATGATCCATGTGTAAATCATGTAATTTTCTAAATTATTGCATAAACATAAATGAAAGCTTAATTGTGCAGGATATAGATTTACATAATCATATTTTAAAGTCTGTTATGAAAATTTTTATTTTAGTTTATTAAGGCACTCACTGTTCTGAAGTTTTTTCCCACATTGTGATTCACATTTTGCAGTTCATGTGCTTGTCCAAACACTAGTTTGCAGTTTTGCAACTTTGACATTAGTCTTGCATATTTACTTTTTGCTCATTCTTGAATCATTTTGCTTCCATTTTATTTTCATTTTGTGTTAATTTATTTTGATTTTTCTAAATTCAAGCCTTGAGAAAACAGTAACTCCTGTGATCTTGTTCATAATATGATCGAAAAATGATGAAGGCACGTAACGGCTTAAGACGACCGTGGATAATTTGTATAGAATTACCCGTTCGTATACATTAGCTGAAAGGGCAACTGAAACCACAATTCTCAAATTCTGGGAGTTTTGATGTTGTGGAAGCTTTAATAATTAACGTTGCTATGCTTCCTAGAAGAATAACGAAGAAAAAATGGTTTAAACAATTAGCAGTCGTCACACCTGTGATTACCACACCATCTGCAGTCTACTCTCGATAAGAGTAGGAAGAGTAAGATCCCAACTATCTGTTACAACTCCACAAAACACGACCATGACTACAGATATGCTGATCGGCATAGTATTGTTACCAAGTTACTGTATGGCTTGGTACTATAATACAGTATTTTACAGTACTGTATATATAATGATAGTAGAAAGTAGGTATACATTGGAGGCATTCATCAAGTTCCCTCTTTAATGTTAAATGAGGAAGGTTAGCTGTGCTCCTTATACTTAGAGGGAGGGTGTTGATAAGACATGATTATTTCATGTAAATATTACTCTTTTAGGCCATCTAAATTAGCATATAGTATTATAGAATGGTTTGCATTAAAGACGTCCAGATTAAAGATATTTTACTTTTTTTCTATATACAGTATTTTTTATACTGTAAATGCACATTACATGCACAAACTCAAAGCAGCACACACACACGCGCGCACACACGCCTACAAATAGCAATGTATGTTCTTAGATTAATTGTGTTAACATGAAGGGCAGGTATGGGTTGAGAAAAGGCCATTTTAACTGAAAGGCAAGCGTTTGGAAACTGACAAGTGACAAGTTTGTTCATATTTTCATGACTAGCCAATTTAGGTTGCTAAAAGTTAAGTTTGTGGGTGGTTGTTGGCTTATGACACGAATTTGGGATGCAGAACTCCTCATCTCAGAAGGTCAGCCCATCGTCTGCTATGGTTCACATCACTCTGTGGGCATGGAGGAAGCTAATGAAGATATGAGTACCCAGTAGATGCGTATTTTTATTATGGCAATATAGTGAAAGAAGAGTACAGCATAAGGGAAAAAATAGCACCAAGATTAGAAATATGTCAGCCAACCACAAGAGAAATGGCAGGAGAGGAAGTGACCAAATGGGCATAAAACCTACACCGGGGGGCTGGGGCCCTTTGATGGTGAGTTTTGGCCTTCCTTAGGTGCATGGCGGGTGTAGTAATCCTCGGGACGGGGAAGGGGAGGGCGTGGGGGAGGAGCATCATCCTGGGGGGAACCCTGGTCATCTAGACCATAGGGAGCTTCCCCAGATGACATGCCCACCCCAGGGTTATACCTGAACACAACAGCAGCAGTGGGTTATGGCAGTGCTCGGGGATGTAGTCAGGCTGTGCTCTCTCAAACCCTCATTATAAGGGTAAAAGTTTTACCTTATTTTATATTTAACTAGATAACCCGCATGAATTACAGAATACACATTATTGTCTCTGAATAGAAATAGGATCTAAAGTAGTGGCATTTATATACCTCATTAATCCAAAATTTTGCAAGCCAGGATAAAGGATAGTTACTTAATCACTTATGTGCGGAGAAAAAACAAAAATAAATTTTTGGAGGGGGGATTAAGGAGGTTTTATTTCAAAGCAATGGTTAAAAAGAGGGTTGGAGAAAGGCACAGACTTTGAGTGCATTATCAAGCTTTGAACAAAACTGTGCCAAACCTGGTGAAGCAGAGTACTTTGCTAACCCATGGTTGTGTGATTAGACTAGGATACAAAAAAGAGGAGTAGCATTATTTAGAACCTACATATAGAGAAGCAAAAGTTGTTATTAAATAGTACTAAGTGAAAATATAAATATGTGATCAAATATTTTCACTGCAGTAAATTGAATTCTTATAATTAATTTTTAGTGATCATTTTCCAATAAAATGCTAAAACTGTAACTAGTCAGCTTCCAAATTAGGCTAAGGTAAAAATGTTACTCGATAATCAAACCAAGCATGATCTAAATACATATAGTATTTTAAACTTTACATTAAAAGTTTTCCAATCAATAATACATAGTAATTAGTAATGGAGGCTACAACTGTGAGGGTTTAAGGGATAACTTACCCAGACCTCATGAGGTTGTTCTTGGCATCGGGAGTGTCTGGACCATAAAGACCTCGTTGAAGTTCTGAACGCGTTGGAGGCTGGACGTACAAATTTTGGGTGGAGTAGTTAGGCCGAGTGTCGCTGTATTCTGGGTTACGGATATCTGCAAGATAAATGGTTTTGAATTAAGGCATCTCGTCTTCAATCGTAAATATAATTGTGTATACAAAAAATGTTTAAAATTTCTCTATTAAATTTGATTACAGTAATCTTCTACACTTACTGAATTTGTAAAAAAAAAAATGCATACCATTAACATTTTGCAAGTTTGAAAAGAGCCCGGTAATTGGCACTTTGTAAATTTCATTGAACCCAAGTTTAAATGGAATTGAAAAATGTCTTATATTGACACTATTTAATTTTACACATGAGGCTTCAAACAATAAATACAAGTACTGTATAAAGTATAAAGCAAATGCCATACCTTTCACCGTGAGATCTGGAGGTGCAAAAACCGAGGGTGGTGGGTCTCTCCGGACAACGAGACTTAGTCTTTCCTTCGTACTATCTAACAATTTTTTGGCTTCTTTCAGGGTAAGGTTGTCGGTCGAGTTCGAGTTGATGCGTAACAAGATATCGCCTTCTTTTAGGTTGCCTTCTTTTTCTACTGAAGCTTTATTGGTAATCTCTTTCACGTATATGCGACAACCCAGGACTATGCCATAATCTGTTGAAAAATAAAATAATGTACAATACTGGTACTGTACTTTATACAAAAAATTTCCTAACAGTACAGGAAATTCAACTGTTCCTATAAGCAAGGTCCTGCCAGACCTATGGACAGGATCATGTACAGTTAAAGCAGGTTGACACACTGCGCTGGTTCTGGAGGGATCTTGTAAAAATGTGTGACAGGTCATACTGTTGTAAATCACTGTAGAATAGGCAATCTGGCCTGGAATGACCTCTAGAAGGCTCATTCATATATTCAAAATGCTTCCCAGCCCTACTATCCCAGCTGAATATCCCAATCCAACACAGTGGTTGCACCGATACATATAGTTCCCAGATTCAACCAATCATTCTACTCAACATGAAGAGTTTATAAATTACAGGGGAAAATCAGAGATCGTAGGGTTGAAATCGAAAGTAATCATTTCTTCTGCTCGGAAATTAGTTTTCATATGTGTACAGTACTGTACTATTCAGAATGCTCGAGGCCTGATATGAGCTATACCATGCAGAATGCCGACCTGCCCTGAAAGTTCACAATCCTGTCCATTGCACCAAAAGGACTATGCATGGAGAATAACCGAATTACATAACTCGGAAAAAACAATTGCACTACTGACTAGCACAAACAATTAAGTATTGCTTCAAAGTATTGAGCACCAATTTAACAACTGAAGTACAGCATTTAGAGACTAATAACTACATCACACCAAATTAAAAAAAAAAAACACAATTTTAAAGTAGAATACCCTTGCACTGAATACTTGCCATCCTTTTTCTTATTTTTCGTTAAAGTAACTTTAATTGTCTGAGCCTCTGGTGCCGCAGGGAGGACAATTCTTCGTTTAACCACCAGTTGAACAGCAGCTCCAGAGTCCCGAAGCACCTGAACGGCTCGCGCATAGTCAACATTTTCTAAGCTGATCCCATTAGCCGAGATAAGTCGATCGTTAATTCTGAAGTAAATAAAAATGAACATTATTCAATTGCCAAGTTAATTATACAGTAAAGGCACATAAATGACCATTTTCAACATGTAAGAATTAATAAGAAAAATACATGATTTGCTTCAAGTGTGTACATAACCCTTCCTTGTGGCTACCTTGAGTAGCTTACGGGGACCAATGGCCCCACAGTCCGGTCTCTGACCAGGCATCCCGGTTGGTTGTATGGTCAACCAGGCTGTTGGATGCAGCTGCTCGCAGCCTGACATACGAATCACAGCCTGGTTGGTCAGATATTCTTTGGAGGTGTTTGTCGAGTTCTTTCTTGAACACTGTGAGAGGCTGGCCAGTCATGCCCCTTATGTGTAGTAGGAGTGTTGAAAAGTCTAAGAGCTCCATCAACATCGAGGGCCTGAGTACCTATTGCACCTGTGCTTTTCAATGGGGCTACTTTGCACATCCTGCCATGCCTACTGATTTCATGTGATGTAATCTCAGTCTTCAGATTTGGAATCAGTCTCTCTAATATCTTTCGTGTATAGATTATTGTGTATCTCTCTCGCCTGCACTCTAGACACTAGAGAATACAGATTTAGAACTTTTAATCTGTCCCAATAATCAAGATGACGTGGAGCAGATCCTAGCGGTAAAGAATCTTTACACACGACGGTTTCAAATCTCTACCGAATCTCTACAGTTTCAAATGTAGATATGATAGAGCCCAGTAGGCTCAGAATCTGAACACCAGTTAATTGGTCCCGCCTCTCAACTGTCAGAGCCAAAGCTCAACCCCCGCAAGCCCAATTAAGTGAGTACACTCACCAGGTCAGCAATTTCTCCAGTTCTGAATGAGGCTGTTAGCGTACAACAATATTCCACCCTAGAAAGCACTAGTGTCTTGAAAAGTATCAACATTGGTATGGCATCCCTTGTTTGGAAGGTCCTTGTTATCCAACCTGTCATTTTTCTTAGCCATAACAGCTACTTTGTGTTCTGCAAAGGTAAGTTCTTCCAACATGATTACTCCTAGATCCTTTACATTGCTGTTTTAATGAACAAATCCACAAGGGCTGTGATGAGGGTTCAAACCTATGTACAGGATGTTCCCAGAAGTGCCTTGGTCAACTGTGCATCCTGTGCGTAGGTTTGAACCCACATCACGGCCCTTGTGGATTTGTTAAATTGATATCACACTATTGTGATTTCTGTGTGTATTGCTGTTTTGTTCTATAGTGTGATTTGACTGCTTTATATATAGTTTCGGTTTTTATATTTTCGTTTTTTCCATAGCGCAGGAGCTGGAACTTATTTCATTTCACATATTATTATGTCGCCCATTGAAAGACCTGATTTACATCAGATTGGAGGTTTGCCATGTGCTCTATATTGCTGACTCGCATGAGAATCAGAGTGTCATCTGCAAACGATGATACAGTACGTACTGTACTGTCGTTTGTATCCTAGTTTGTCCGATATTAGCGTGAGAAAAAATACCAGACCAAGTATGGTACCTTGGGGGGACTGAGCTTTTCACAGTAAATGATCTGGATTTTACTGTTGACTATTACACCCTGCAGTCTGTTCATTAGGAAGTTGAAGCGCCATCTCCCTACTTTGCCAGTACAGTAATTCCTTTTTCATGCATTTTGTGCGCAATAACACCATGGTCACATTTGTTTGCTATGGAAAACGAGCATAATGCTGATGTAGTATACAAAGATTTTTCAAAAGCCTTTGATAGGTGTGACCATGGTGTTACATACAAAATGTGCACAAAAGGAATTGATGGCAAAGAAGGAAGATGTCATTAATTTGCAAATGAAGACAACTGCGAGTGTAATGGTTAACAAAGTGAAATCTGGATCATCCACAATGAAAAGCACAGCCCCCCACCCCTGGGAACTGTGCGTGCTGCAATGCTTTTTTGTCTTCATATCACACGCATACAAGGACACACATTATAGCGCCAAATCATCCTTTGCATATGACACTAGAATTTTCATGAGTAGACAACACAGCAAACCTGTTGCAAATCAGGCGTGTCCTCTATTTCAATGGACGACAGAAAATAACATGTTTAATGAACGTAAGCTTCAGCTCCTGCGTTGAAATGGAAATACAGTATTAAAATTTAAATCGTGCACAAAATTTATCCCAGCTTGGATTTTAGATTCTACTGGATTATGAGGCTCAATAGAAATGCATGGGGTGTCATGTTTTGTACTGGAGCATAAGATTGCTTTGCAGGGGCCCTCTATGTGCTTGATGGAAGCAAAACTAACTGAAGCAATAAACTCGTCAACAAATTGTGCTTTGTACACTGGCGAGATATATGCATGACAGGCTATTTATTAGGGAAATTAAAATATATTTTTTGCAGATATTAATTGACTTTTATTTTTTATTTTCTGTTGGTGACCGTGCTCGGATCCTCTGGTGAGGGCCTAAACTATAGATCTGAACACAAAGATATTAGTAATGGTGAAGTGACCTAGTGTAGCCTTTTGATAAATTTGGACTTTATGTATTAAAGCAATACTGGTCTACAATTCCATGACCATTAATAATTAACAAATGCATACAAATAATGTTAGAGTATGTATTTTTTTTTGGGGGGGTGAAATAAAAGATAGACAATTAATAATATAAGCCATTTGGGGGGGGGGATATTCCTGCATGGGCTCTAAGCCTCTGGCTGGCCTACTAAGTGTTACTGATAACACTAATTATACATGATCAGAAATGTTTATGGTTGTTCAAAATATTTTGTTCAAATCCTTTCATTTCCAGAAGCTTTCACTGTATGCAAAAACAAATAATAATTGATTAGGTGCAGAGCAGCGGTACTGACCCAAATATTTATTACAAAAGACTCGATCAGTATAATCCAATAATACCAGTTAATGCACAACAAATGAAATTTTGATTATGTAAATACTCTATTTCATTTGTGCAGCTGGCAACAGTATGAGCTACTCCATTCAGCAATTTAATCCATCCTCTGGGCAAAGCTGGCCTAATGACGTTAATGTAACAATGAAACGACATTGATTGGACGTCACTAGAGTATTTTGTTGTATTTATGAACGGAAAGGTATAAGCAGACATCAGCTGGTAAGACAGTTA
Source organism: Procambarus clarkii (assembly GCF_040958095.1). Lineage (NCBI taxonomy): Eukaryota > Metazoa > Arthropoda > Malacostraca > Decapoda > Cambaridae > Procambarus > Procambarus clarkii. The sequence goes on from NC_091221.1 coordinate 9,281,719, forward strand.
CTGAACCAATGGTTACCTTGAGGTGCTTCCGGGACTTAGCGTCCTCGCCGCCCGGTCGTTGACCAGGCCTCCGTGTTGCTGGACTGGTCAACCAGGCTGTTGGACGCGGGTGCTCGCAACCTGACGTACAAATCACAGACTGGTTGATCAGGTATCCTTTGGAGGTGCTTATCAAGTTCTCTCTCGGACACCGAGGGCTTGGCCAGTTATGTCCCTTATGTGTAGTGGAAGCGTGGTGTACAGTCTCGGGCCTCTGATGTTGATAGAGTTCTCTCTCAGAGTACCTGTTGCACCTCTGCTTATCAACGGGAGTATGGTGCACATCCTGCCATGCCTCCTGGTCTCTTGTGATGATATTTCTGTGTGCAGGTTTGGGACAAGCCCCTCTAATATTTTCCACGTATAAATTATTATGTATCTCTCCCGCCTGCGCTCTAGAGAATACAGATTTAGGCTCTTCAGTTGGTCCCAGTAGTTTAGATGTTTTACTGAGGTGGATTTTAGCAGTAAAGGATTTCTGCATGCTCTCCAGGTCAGCAATTTCTCCAGCTTTGAAAGGGGCTGTCAATGTGCAGCAGTACTCCACTCTAGTGAGCACTAGCGTTTTGAAAAGTATCATCGATATAACATTTCTAGTGTGAAAGGTTCTTGTTATCCAACCTGTCATTTTTCTTGCAGTTGTGATGGCTACTTTGTGTTCTTTGAAGGTAAGGTCTTCCGACATGAGTACACCCAAATCCTTTACATTACCTTTTCGTTCTATGTTATGATTTGACAGAGTTTTGTACATGGTTTCCGTTTTTTATATTTTCATTTTTTCTGTAGCCCATGAGCTGGAACTTATCTTTGTTGTCAAATATTATTTGACAAAGGCTTTTGCAAAATCTGTGTAAATTACATCAGCATTTTGTTTGTCTTCCATGGCACCTAATGCCATGTCATAGTGGTCCAGCAACTGTGACAGGCAAGAGCGCCTTGTTCTAAAACTGTTGTCCGGGGTTATGGAGATGCTATGATTCCGTGTATTTTGTGATCTTTCTTCTTGGCGCACTCTCAAAGATTATGATGTGTGATGTTAGTGCTATCAGTCTGTAATTTTTTGCCTCGGCACCACTCCATAAAGGAGGTAATAAGGGAATCTCTGCTGTTTTTAGTATGTCAGGGATAATGCCAGTATCTAGGCTCTCTCTCCAAAGAATGTGAAGGGCCTGCAATAGTGGTATTTTACAGTTCTTGATGAATATGGAATTCTAAGAATCAGGGCCTGGTGCAGAGTGCATAGGCATACTGTTTATGGCTTCTTCAAAATCCAGTGGGGATAGCATGATGTCTGATATATGATTTGATGTTGGTATCATATCCATGAAAAATTCATTTGGGTTATCAATCCTTAGTGTGTTTAGTATCTCTCTGGAAACAATCGTACTGCTTCCTCACTATCTCGCTCATTTCTTTGTTGCCATCAGTGAAAGTTCCATTTCCCCTTCGCAGGGGCCCGATACTAGATGTGGTTTTTTATCTTGATTTTGCATAGAGAGAAATCCGAAATACTTTCTCCTATTTCATTTATGGCCTTTTTCTCTCTATGCCTCTACTGGGTTTTATGATTCTTGTAGCTTTAGGTCAATTGTTTATTTCTCTACCTAACCTTCTTCGCCGTTCTTGAGATAGGGTGTGACTTTCAAGTTGTTCCGCGATTCGTTTTCTTCGCCTATAGAGGGAACGACGTTCTTGTTCCAATCTGCATCTCTTCTTTTTTTTTCTTAGAGGTATGCGGTTTGAACATATTTCTAGTGCTACTGAGTTTATTTTTTCCAGGCACTGGTTCAGGCTTATAAAAATAAGCTGGGAAGAACAGCTAGAAAATGCAAAGTCTTGGTTTATTTACTCCCAGTTTATTTGTTTATTACTGAAGTTGACTTTGCTGAAATCTCCTCCACCGGGAATCGGGACTGGTTTTGAGGGTCTATTCTCCAGTGCTTGTCAGGACTTCAATTAAGTTGTGATCTGAGTAACAGGCCTTTATAATCATTATGTTCCTGATCAATTCATCATTATTAGTGAAATAATGAAGTCCAGTGTGTTCTCCTTCCTTGTTGGTTCTATTTGCTGGTTGAAGGCAAACCTGTCACACATCCGTAGCAGGTCATTTGTATGTACCTGTTCATTTAGGCTACTCCCTGGTATTCTTTGATATAACTGTATTAGCTAGGTTCTTCCATTTCAGGTACCGTACGAGTGCCGTAGGCTGAAGTCCCTAAGGAGAATGATGTTCAGGGCTGGATTTGTGAGGTTTTCCAAGCAGTGTTTTATTTTCATTAGTTGGTCTTTAAACTGCTGGCGATTTGCCTCCGGTGATTTATATACAAGGACAATAACTACGTTTAAGATCAAAATAGAGATTATCAGCACTTCCACCATATCATTTGTGGTGTTTAGCAGCTCAGTACAGATGAGTGTGTCTTTGATGTAGAGGCTGACCCAACCCTGTAGCCGGTGTTTCCTGTCACATCTGAAAAGATTGTACTCCGAGATCCATATTTCACCATCATGGTAGTCCTTGGTGAGTTTCCATTAGGGCTGCAAACACTGCATTTGCCTCATGTAGGACGCCATCTATGAAGTGCACTTTGTTAGATTTGTGTGTTTTTTATACCCTGAATGTTGGCAAATAAAAATGTTGTGTTTATGGAAGTGCTGGATGTTTTACTTTGTGTTAATATCTGAGGTGTTATAACTAATACCTAACTTATACAACCCGTCTTCCTAACAGAATGTCTCGCTTTGAAGTATACTTTACGTAATGCCTAAAACTGTCGTACTAGAACATGGTAGCGGCTCAAGAAATTAAGGATGTCCCATTTAATGTTTATGGGTCTTCTGGAAGGTTAGGATAAGGCACTTCAGTACGGCAGTTTCTTGACGTTGGGAACACTCGCGAGAACATGCTGAACAGCGTAATCACACTGTGATGCATCAATGAGAAAATCCACAGGAGCTGTGATAAGGATACAAAGTATGTGCTGGGTACTCCCAGGTACACGCCCCAGACAATCGGGTCACAACATGGTCAAAAGAATTGCAACCTGGAATTCTACTGAACATGCAAGGGTTCAGTAGTGCATGGCGGGGATTGTGTGAAACCCTGGTCCAGCCTCAATGGAAGCCTCGGAAACCCTCGTGTGTTCAGTAGAACTACAGGTTGCAATCCTTTCCGTTTGTCATGGCCTGATTGTCTGGGGCATGTGCCTGGGAAATAACCAGGGCATGGGTTTGAATCCTCATCACGGCTCCCACAGATGTTTTTAAAAGAGTGATTAGGAATCAAATTGCTAGTTTTATGGAAAATGATGAACTACACAACCCAGGACAACGTGGCTTTAGAGTGGGAAGATCCTGTCTGTCACAGTTACTGAATGAACCACTATGACAAAATCACAGAAGCCTTAGAAGAAAAGCAAAATGGCAGACGTATACACACTTTGCAAAGGCATTCGACAAATGTGACCATGGGGTGATAGTCCATAAAATGAAATAAGTATGAATAATGGGTAAAGTTGGGTGTTGGATTGTCAATTTCAAAGCGTATATTGAGAGATTTCTCTCTCGTCTCCGTTCCATAGTGTTCAGTTTTACTTCGAGGCAGTCCTAATAGTTTAAGTACTTGTACTGATTTTCTTTCACTATTTCCTCATCTTATTACTTTACCTTAAGTTATTCTATGCGGGCAGTGAAGAAGCTCCTCATATTTTTTTTAGCTCGGATAATTTTCTTGGTTCAAAGGGGATGTGAACTCGGAACAATACTACATTGAGGTATCACCAGTGCTTTGATTTCCATCACTGATTTGGCATTCAGTGAATTCTTCTGAATTGGCCTTTAGTTGAAGGGTTTTATTGTCCGCCCTTGCTTTCGTTCTGACTGCTGCTGCTCCATTATGATGTCTAATATTATAATTCTCAAATCTTTCATTTCGTCGTTGTTCTATATGGAGGTCCGACTGTTACTTACAGCTCATTTTCTGGTCTGGTTTTTCCAGTACTAATGGAAAAGAACATTTTCACCATTGAATATTGCGTTGTCCACAGCCTCAAGACTATTTGTCTTTTAGTAATTTTTTGATTTCATATTGGTTTTGGTCTCGTCTGTGAATGATGACACGAAACTGTATCCTGTCTATGTATTCTATGAGGATGAGACAAAGTGTGGAAAGATAATAACATGAGAGTCCAAGCCTCGTACAGTACTCAGGAGTTTGACTGCCACTTTGTGCGGTCTATTACAAAAGGTAAAACGCAACTTCCCCTACTTAGTTTTTCACTTGCCACCATTGTTTCATCACATTGTATAACTCTATAGTAACATGAAATGTGTTTGCAAAATCTGTATTGGTATTATGGCTTGTTCGTAATATCTCTGTAATTGTCTCCTAGTGATCAAACAGTTGCGAAGGACAGGATGTTTCTGTGGTAAAGTTGTTAGAATGACGTACTCTTTAGCTTCTCTATAAAACTAAGAAGACAACTTCAGCACCCTCTCAGAAACTATAATGTGTGGCGTAAGTCACTTGGTGCAACCTGTCTTTTGTTCACATTTCTTTACTCTTTACTCAATGTTATCCTAATGATTTTAGCACTACTTAATAGTGAATCCATATAGTCTGGCCCCGGAGCCGAGTGCATGACGTACGATTTAACAGCCCAGTTATTGGGGAAGGTGATTCCTACTAGTTACAACAGCTATGAGCCAAGGCACAAGATGCTCCACTTACGCACATGAATTTCATGAAATGGAAAAAATGCACGTGCGCACACATCGCATGTGTATGCATACATTATGTATGCGTGTGGACACATGCATACATTATTCACGCGTAAATGTGTGTCCGCGTTTATGAATAAACAAATTAGAATGGTGCGCGCGCACACTGGAATCTCTGAAATGTTTTCAACATGTCTGAATCCGCTAATTTACACGTGCAGCAGTAACAGGTCAAGGGATTACGGTACATCAACAGCGGCAAATAACGCGAATAACAGAACCTACAATGATGGTAAAGTTACTGGCATTGGTTACGAATCTCGTAGTCTAAATCGACTTCAGATAAGAATACCTAACCGTAGCATTTTACACATGCTGAATGGATATTAAGACATTTCTTGTGGGAAATGACTTTTAATGTGTTAAGCTCTGAGTATTAGGTCGACTGGGCTGGGAAGCCTTAGGCTGTGCAGCGGTGTTAAACAGCCTAGTCAACCAGATCGTTAATACTAAGTTAAGAGATCGTGCTACATCATAGATCCTAGGAACCATCTCCGGTCTCCTGATAACTCTATACGAAGCTGTTGAAGTAGTATGTAGTTTACCTGTGGCTAGTTAAGTTGTTTGCCTCATACCAGGCTACGACGAATAAAAACTTTTCTTGTACGGATTTATTATTAAAAATTAGTTGATTTAAAATACAAAAAGTATATGCTGAAAACGTTTTCTTTTAAGAATTTGGTTTTCTGTAAACTAAATTCTTGGGTACATTAAAAAAGTTTGAAAAATCTATATTTCACGTTATCGTCAAAAATAATAACAACCGTAACCTAGCCTAACCAAACCTTAACCATGGATAGAGAGTAGATAATAGCATTAATTATGTAGTCATTCCCTTGAGCGGATCTCCTCCCAGAAGACAGGTTGTGTCTGTTGACATGTGATAACTTGGTTCAAGCCTGGTCCCTGACCGGGTTTGGAGTAGAACCCACTCCAGGTACATGCTAACTTTACATGAATTTTAAACGAAATACTTGATATATATAATAAAATTATTTTAAGTTTACTATTACCAAGCTGAGCTCCCAAAACATCGTCCAGCTCACCCAGTCCACAAACTACATCACCATGTGAAACAGTTGATGTGACAATACAGTTGTGCATTTGTTGGCCTTGTAGTTTAACAGCTACAGCCTTCAGCAGTAATTCAACAAATTACACCACAAACTTGCCAGAATCCACTTAAACACCCCACGCGAGCAAAAATAGCTAAGGGCCTCTCACTCGAAGTGATTCAAGGGTCTTAAAAGCCGATTGCCTAAATTACTTCGTAGCTTGCATATACAAACAGAGCAACCACTGCACTGATGCAACACGGTTACCTTGCTGTCTCAGGGCTTTATATTAATACATTATTAGCTAATAAAACTGAATTTTATATTTTGTTATCGTGACCACATTTAAAGGAAAATGAAGTTAAAGATATCCCCAAGCTGGCATTCAGCCACACGTAAGCAATTAGTCTTTCATCTGAGCCGGCAATGTGATTAGCAAGGGATGCAAGGTATATAATGTTATCTTTACTCCGACTGGTCTAACAACACGCAGATGAATTGGTACCAAACCCCTAAAATAATCGCAGGAATACATTCGTGAATCATGCATAAAATACCTAGAAGATTCCTATGACACTTCGAGCCCCAACTGTCAAAGAAATACATGATGCTTGACCGCTACACCACTCATTATAACTTACTCTTCGTGGGATCAGCAAGACACGAGAGATATCTCCCGTCACGCAGGGTGCAGCCGCACCTCCACAGATCTCCAGTATCATCTCTTGATACTGGTGATGGCTCAAAAGGGCCACCACTTACGGGCTATTCATGCCCGTGCCACCTTTTGATTGATGAAGATTAGGCCACCCAATCAGCAAGAACAGAAATAGCATTACTCACTGCAGCTTGCCCTCTGCAGGTCCAGCCTTGAGCACGTCGGAGATGGCGATGGAGGGGTCGCCGTTGGTGAAGTGTGGGTTGTCGCGCCCGCCGCTGACGGCGATGCCGAAGCCATAGCCTGGTACTCTGGTCAGCGTCACGTTGTGGAACTCCCACACCACCCGCTCCCCGCCCTGTGGACACAATGTTGTTAATAATAATAACATCTTTAGGCAAAATTGTAATTAATTTTGTCAATAATCTGAGGATTTTGATAGTGAATAGTAGCATTATCCTCACTTTAATAAGACTGTCACGATGTTATGTTATAGATTCAGCTACTGATAACAAGTTCCAAGTAGCACGGGCTATGGTGAGCCCGTAGTGGACTTGCCTGGCATAGGAGCGGTGCTGGTGTGTGTGGATACAATACGCGCTGTTACACGCATCAACAATTAAAGTACACAGAATAATTACCTTAACCAAGAGAAGCTCTTAAGCCAGTATGACTATGTAAGCACTTGGAAGGGATAGGAATACAAGGATCTGGGATAGGCCCAACCACTTGGAGCATAGGGGGATCGAGCGCCGACCTGCAAGAAGCGAAGCCGGCACTGTATACCGTCAGATAACATCCACGCAACCCGGAGAGCCAAGCCCATCGACACTGGTACTGACTTTACCACGCCAACCTTTTTATCTTGGCCGATTACTCATCAGCTAAACATAAATACTCATTTTAACATGGCTGATTATTTACATTCTTATAATGACGGTGTCGGCTGTCACCTTCATGTAGTCGAGGCGGCCTGTGCTCATCCAGCTACTTGTACAAACAGAATTATTCCAATGTTGACCAGACCACACACTAGAAGGTGAAGGGACAACGACGTTTCGGTCCGCCCTGGACCATTCTCAAGTCGATTGACTTGACCATTCTCAAGTCGATTGACTTTCGGTCCAGGACGGACCGAAACGTCGTCGTCCCTACACATTCTAGTGTGTGGTCTGGTCAACATACTTTAGCCACGTTATTGTGACTCATCGCCTGAATTATTCCAGTACCCAATGTGAAAAACATTGTAGGGGGAGTAGACATAGCCTAAGCTACTCTATCCCTTTGAGATGTATTTCTTTCTTGTCTCGATAAACATACTTGAACGTGTAGGGGTACCAACTTGTCCTCACACTTAATACACACAAATAGCCTTTTTTAAGACACTAGTATCATCTAGAGTGGAATACTTGTTGCACACTAACAGCCCCATTGAAAGCTGGAGACATTTGCCGACCCAGAGAACGTGCAGAAAACATTCAATGCACGAAATTAATTCACACAATGCAACATTAAATTATTGGCACCGCTTAAAATTCCTCAAATTCAAGAGATGAACAATAATTTACACCTGGAAAATATTAGAGAAACTAATACCTAATTTGTACTCGGTAATAATTCCTTGGAAGACAAGAAGGCACCGCCGGCTTCTTGTCCCCAACAATATGGAAACCTTACCCCTCCCCCCCAACGGATCACTCGTACTGGGAGGAGGGGGGGGGGGGGGTGTTGAGGGAGGGAACTATCAGTGGAAAGCACCAAGCCATTAAGACTGTATAGCACTGGGAAGGGGTCAGGATAAGGATTTGGGATGGGACGGGGGGAAGGAATGGTGCCTAACCACTTGGACGGTCGGGGATTGAACGCCGACCTGCATGAAGCGAGACCGTCGCTCTACCGTCCAGCCCAAGTGGTTGAAAAGGGGGAAGGGGTGAATAACTGAATTAAAGTGCGTGCCAGTCAGAAGGGCTTCACTGCCAGCAACTAACTACCTTTAAACCCAATTTGGTCGTTGACCCAATAATATGAAATGATTTGGATATAATTAAGTGCCCTTGAAAGTTACCACAACAAGGGAGAGGTAATCCGGCTTCGTATTAAAAACGTATTAATCGTATTAAACAGATGCCCACTATACATTGCTTGGATTATTAAACCAAAAATATGAGATGTATACTAATGAGCAGCTAGTTATAATGTTATTCAGGGGGAGTGTGGCACCTGGCACCCCCCGTGGCACCCCTACAATGTGGCAGCTGGCACCCTAACCCCCCCCCCGGTGGCAACGCATAAAATACATAAAATTGTAGTCTCTGAAACACAGGAGAGATATATATTACAGACTTAATCCACACTTGAAAAATAAAAAGACTGTTCCTTGGATCTTGGCGCCTGTTGTGGGTCTCAGGATGTACAACACCCGAGGAATATAAGAGGAATCACCCACTGATCCCTATATAACCAGGTTCAAAAAGGATTCCTGATCAACGGAGCTGTGGTGGGATGCATGAACCCAATCAGGTTTATATAGCGACCTAAATCCGCAATGGTAGTCTAGTAGGGGTTTGGTAGATGAGTGGACAGCGCGCAGGACTCATAATCCTGTGGCCCGGGTTCGATTCCCGGACTAGGCAGAGACAAATGGGCAGTTTCTTTCACCCTGGTGACTCTGTTCATCCAGCAGTAAATAAGTACCTTGGAGTTGGACAGCTGTTACGGGCTGCTTCCTGGGTGTGTGCGGGGGGGGGGGGGATAAAATAATATACTACTAATTTTTTTTCATTTTTATTTTTGACCCCATGTAGCCTTGGTGACACGGGTCTACCCCAGAGAGAGTTATTCTACATTTTGGAACTTATAGAAAGGTCAGAGGAAAGGTGTATATATATTAAATATATAATAAATGTCGGTGAATAATTTAAAAATATGAGCAGAGGATGAGCATGGAAATAAGTGACATGACATGAGATGTCGATATTTGGGTGACATGACGTGAGGCTAGCAGGACCTCACTTGAGTTGCCGCAGTTGTCAGAGGTGGACACGCACTCCGGTGTCCTAGGAATATGGAGGAATACGGACCTGGAAACAGTGTTCGAGTGACGACTACAGTGTATAACTGCTGAAGAAGCTGTCAAGGGCGTGACACACGGTACTTCTCGGTATTTATCAAGATTTGGAGACGGTCTCGAGTCAAATGGTTATCGTTCCTGTGTGCTCTAAGTTGTGATTTAGAGCTTTCTCCCCCTTTCCTCTGAGGAAGGAAGGGGGTTGGCTTGGTGTAGAGCCTGTTGGGCGACTGTGTGAGCTCGAGTCAGGAGCGGAAGAGCTGTGAGGCAGACATTAAGAAACTTTGCTGGACGCCATTTTGGGGAGCGTCGGAGCTGCTCGTCCCAAGCTTCAAAATCTGCGGTAAGCTCGTTAATTGGTTGTTAGAGTAGCCGCTAGTGTTGGATCATGTGCCCAGCGATCACAGTGAACATATGTACATGTAGGATAGATATTTTATTAAGACAGTGAGCTAAAATAAGGTTAAGTTCGGAGGGCATGCTGGGAGAGAAGAGCGGTACATCATCATCTTTCGATGGTGGTCAAGAGGCGACTGAAGGGGCTAAGGCCCCAGCTCCCGGAGGCGTGTTGTCCCTCGCTTGGACCCGTCCAGTTTGGGGGAGTACCCACCACAGTCGGTGCGGCGTCGGAGGGCGAAATTTAATGCTGGGATATACTTTATTCTTTATGTACTGTTTGGGAAACATTTTTATGGGCATGGTAATGGAATTGCAGGTTTGTTTGGGAAGGAGTTCATGGAGAAACTTCAAGGTTAGAGAAGAAGTTGATGGAGGAGCTTCGAGTTTAGAGAAGTGGTGTATGCATAACTCTGGAGTTCTGATCTACCAGAGTCAGGAGTTGATTCCAAGCAGTGAAGAGGAGCTTCACGTGTCTCTGTGGAATCAGTGGTGGAGCATCACTGATGTTGGATTAGGACTTCATGGTGCAGCAGTTTGGGAGAACTGCAGAAGTGCAAGTCTTAATATTTTGGAGGACCTAGAAATGTACATTCCTGTGTCCACCATGAGCATCTGTTCTGCTCCTAGAGGCTCGCATACAATGTATAAGGTGAGTGCTTGAATGTTTATTAGCATGTAAGACGCAGTGTAAGGTTAAGACATTACATAAGTATTCCCCAACAAAAATATAAATTAGAGGTTTCTGGTGTTTCAGCCCCAAGCTGAGTTTCATATACTTTTAGAGCTGAGGATAAAGTATTGTTGTGACAGGATTTCAACCCCATGTAGTGAGGGAGTAGTAAGTGGTAAGCCAAGAGTTGGGCAGCCACTTGATATGGAAAGTTGAAGCCAGGATATGATGTTGGAATGCTACCAGGTCGTAGCAGGTTAGTGTTGTATGATGATCTATTTTTTGTCATGTATTGTGTGTGTTTTCTCCGTTTATTAAATGTATATTGTTAGCTAGCTTTTGTTCTTGTCCTGGTGAGGCTTTCCAGAAAGTGTGAGAGAGAGGGAGGGTCACAGCTGCGGACAGGGTGGCAGAAGATACTAATTCATGAAAGGGGGATTTAGGAGATCATTCCAAACAAGATGAGAGTGGGGAGTCATGGCGGCTCGAGTAGGGTGTGTACACAAGACAACGAGGCCAGTGTTGGAGTCGCACCCCTAAATATGTGATGCTGAACCCCTCTCCAAGATAAAGACGTACAGGGTGATCTAGGTAAATTACAAGCACTCCAGTGTCCACTGCTGGTCGATCGACGGTAACAGGAGTGTAGCTGCCGAGGTCGGTTGTTCCGTCAGAGTGGTTGGGGACGTTGTCCGTCTGTACACAAGTAACAGTCTGGTGCAACAACCAGAGGTCTCCTTTGGAGGTTTAAGTCCCATAAGCCCCAACTTCCATAGGGCCAGACCATTAGTAACAGTTGATTGACATTTGAGAGGCAGGCCGAAAGAGCAGAGCTCAACCCCCGCAAGCACAACTAGGTGAATACAACTAGGTGAATACAACTAGGTGAATACAATTAGGTGAATACAATACCCAGAGGCATCACACTGCCGTGGGGAAGGTTTCGTGAAGATGGAGAAGCTGTTTGTACACAATAAACAGCCTTACTGCCCTCAGTGACAAGAACCAAAATCAGTAACACTCGCATTATCAGGGACAGGTGACTCTGGCAATACATTATAGAATATAAGGGTCGAAAAACAAGCTTCGATGTCCACAATGCCTTTGAAAATAAGGAAGAACTTAGGGCTCATAACGCTATTCTATTCCTTTAAGAGGAGTCGGTGCTCCCATGACTTAAGGGTTGAGTAAAGCCGCGCCAAGATGGAAGTCAACACCCAAGATGAGCTTTAGAAAGGTTGGCTTTGTCAAAGGCACACGTAAAGGCCTACACCCCCCCTCCCCCCATCCTCTCTCACTCTCTCTGACATTTTAATGTTGACAAACGACACAAAACTAACGAGGAACACGAAATCAGAGGACTATAGATATAGACCACGATAAGCTCTATGAGAGGGCATACAAACGATTCCTAGAATTTGTGTTACGAATTGACGATGGAAAATAGCAAGGTGACCAGGAGGTATCTTTCCTCGTCACCACCACCACAATCACCACTACTACCACCACCACAATCACCACTACTACTACTACTACTACCACCACCACCACTACTACCACCACCACCACCACCACCACCACCCACCACTACCACCACCTTTACCCCTGGCCCAGTACGCTACATATTTCCTCAGTCTTAACAAACTCTGCCCTTTTTCCCAGCGACAGTGTTCCCAGATATGATGGAGAATCCCTGCACTGTTGCCCAAACTGTTTTGTCAGTGATTATATCTCAATATACAAATTCTCTGAACGCGCGACAAACATTGAAACAGAACCGTTCAGAACTATTTACAGATATATCGTGAATTCTTCCAAAATTAAAAGAAAAAAATCCCCCAAGACGTTATTTTCAGGAGAAATAAATTTCGCAATGTTACCAAAATCAATAATTTGTCCATCAGCAGTGTTCCCAGACAAAAGATGGGCCGCAACTGTTGCCAAACGCAACACTCCCTCCCTCCCCCCCCCCCCCCCCCACCTCCCTGGAAACAGTGTTGTCAGACAAGAGAGGAAATCCTTACACTATTATTGGACTGTGTTCGTTTTCTGTTTTAAACAGGGAAAATAATTTTGAGAATCTTTTTCAGCAAGACGGGACGAACAAACAGTGGGGGTGACGGTGGCTATGGCACCGTGGTCGTTGTGGCACCGTAGTCTCGGTGCCTCAGTTGTTGTGATAAAAATAGTCGTGGCAGTTCCATTCGGCTGAAATAACCGGTAAAAGAGACAGTAGACACCAGACAACACCACGGAGGGAGGGCGGCAGTAGACACCACAGTTTAATATAATCTTTTAACTAAAAACAAGGGCAATTGTAGATTTATCACAGATTATCCTCCATTCCCCAGTCTGAGAGACAGTTGTGGGCCTGCCAGAGGCTTTTGGGCCGTGCAGGACTATTCCTGCATTAAAAACACGCTAAGTTTCACATTTGTGCACTTCCGTTTTATAAAACCGGTGCCTGGAACATACCTGTGGAAGGTTTGGGGAGCCTGGGTCGACTTGGGATAACTTGGTCTAACAGGCTGTTGCTTCGAGATCCCGCACGCCCACATATCCACTACATATCCAGTGTAGGCAATTCCCTGCTACAGCCGAAGGCTTCAGACTGTCCTCCGTATCATAAAAAGCCTACCAATGCATTGCTCCCCATCTGGTATCTTGAGGTGATCTTGAGGTTCCGGAACCTTAGAGCTACGAATCCAGAGCGCTGTCCACTCAGCCGTTAGGCCCCTATATCTGAAGGTCACAAAGTGAAGGATCAGACCCACATATTGTGGAAGAGGAGTAGGAGGACGGTGGTTTAGAGTGCAAGTTACACCCTTTCCGTTCTTGATCACACACGGGGATAAGTGCAGAGAGGTGTGTTAAGCTATTACTAGGGAAATGCGCTATCCTCCAGCCCGAGGTTGGATAAGCACCTCCAAAGGATTCCTGATCAACCAGGCTGTGACTCATACGTCAGGCTGCGAGCAGCCGCGTCTAACAGCCTGGTTGATCAGTCCAGCAACCAGGAGGCCTGGTCGACGACCGGGCCGCGGGGACACTAAGCCCCGGAAGCACCTCAAGGTAGCCTCAAGGAGGTTACACCAGGGGTTTACACCAGGGGTCTACACTAGGGGTCACACCAGAGGTAAAGGGGAAGCAGTCGCCACTTCGCCACAGTTGGCGCCAGGAGGCCCAGACCGCTGGGACAGTAAGCGGTCCCCTAGCGCCGCTGGACGGGTAACTAGATCACCGGCCGGCCTGCTCCGTCAGCGGCTGTAGTGCATATACATCACACCAGATCTTCCTCCCTTACTCGGCTCCGGCATTTGTTGCCCGTGTCAGGACATTATCATATTGGTCTTCCTGTCTATAACGCTGTGTGCCTCTCACCTCGAATTCCAGGCACTCAAGTGTAAAAAAAATTGTATATTTTTTTTTTTTAAAGCGGTTGGAACAAGTTAAATGAGATGGTGGTGGAAGCCAACCAACACTGTCCTATAACGCTTTGGAACTACCGACGAAGAGTACCGGGAAGACGGGACACCACGAGCACAAGCTCTCATCCTGTAACTACACTTAGGTTATTACACACACGCACCCCCTAGATTGTAACCCGTAGCAGCTGTCTAACTCCCAGGTACCTATCTACTACTAGGTGAACAGTGGCATCCGGTGAAAGAAGCTGCGTGCGCGTACGTACTCTTCCCCCACACAGTGGGCAAAGATGAATGGGCAGAGAGAGAGAGAGAGGGAGGGAGGGTTGAAGAGAAGAGAAGAGCAGAGCAAGACTCCACCACCACCACTGCTGCTTCCATTGATCTCTCTTCCCCCCCCCATATACCCCCCCCCTTAACCCTTCTTCTCCCCCCCCCTCCACCCGCCCCCCCCCCCCCGCCCCCTACCCCTCCCCCGCCCCCTCCAAGCATTATTTATCAGTAAGTATACACACATTTGCGTCTCTTCCCGGGCTTGGGCCGGTCCTCAGCGCCCAAGGCCGTCGTCGCCGCTGCCACTCTTGAGTTACTTGGCCGTTACGCTTCAGTTAAGTCGTAACTAATCTGACGGTACGGGTTTCTTGACCCCCCCCCCTCCTCCCTGGCAGAGGCACTGCTGGATGAGGCGGTCATCCTTGCTCCGCGTCGTCTCAAACTCTTATGCCATCCTCAATGTTATCTTGTTTGGGTAAAACTTTTGAACAAAGTTTCAAGTTTGCTACGAAGTTAGAATAAACATGAATGTAAACATTGGGTAAATTTAAAAAGAGGTTTCTCTTGCATACTGAATCTTGACTCCACTTGGTAATCTGTCTCAAACCCCCCCCCCCCCTTCCCCGTCCCAACCACTTGGGCTGGACGGTAGAGCGACGGTCAGGCTTCATGCAGGTCGGTGTTCAATCCCCGACCGTGCAATTGGTTGGGCACCATTCCTTTCCCTCCCCGTCCCATCCCAAATCCTTATCCTGACCCCTTCCCAGTGCTATATAGTCGTAATGACTTGGCGCTTACCCCTGATAGTTCATTTCAACCCCCCCCCCCTTTCTTTCCCTCCTGTTTCTGGCCTCTCCATACTCCTCTTCCTCTCTTCTTTCCCTGCTCCAAGGATGTGGAGGCTGAGGAAGGGTACCTGCTTGCTTGATACCTGGTTGATGGGGTTCTGGGAGTTCTTCTACTCCCCAAGCCAGGCCTGAGGCCAGGCTTGACTTGTGAGAGTTTGGTCCACTAGGCTGTTGCTTGGAGCGGCCCGCAGGCTTGATCGTGGTGATGGCCCCACAGACACACACTACTGGAGAGCGCCAGTAGATTACATTCGCTTCCGCTTCCAAGATTACATTCTTACTACTCGCCTGATTGTTACAACTGAGCCGCCTCGCCTCAGGTGTGGCAGCTACACATCTAGGAGCAACCCGTTCTCGCAAATTTAATAAGTCAATATTGACTTATTAAATATGTGCATAGGTGACATACTTAACATAATAGATACCCTTAAAAAGATTCATAGAAAACACCGACCTTACCTAACCTTGTTAGTATCTTAAGATAAGCATCTTATTGCTTCGTAATTACAATTATTACCTAACCTATAATAGGTATAGGTTAAGTAATAATTGTAATTACGAAGCAAAAAGATGCTTATCTTAAGATACTAACAAGGTTAGGTAAGGTCGGTGTTTTCTATGAATCTTTTTAGGGGTATCTATTATGTTTAGTATATCACCTATGCACATATTTAATAAGTCAATATTGACTTTACGAATTTGCGAGAACGGGTTGCTAGGAGACCCCCACCAAAACACACACACACACACCCACCCACCAGTACCTGGGTGACCCACACGCCTCTCGCCTGCTAACCAGGTGACCCAGAGAGCCAGCCGATTGCGCGGGTAACCGCGTGCAACCCGTTCCCCTTTGCCGATTTGTGTTGCGACGATCTATTTTGCAACCTGGCGATCTGTGTTGCAATTTAGGAGGCCTCATTGTGGAAGGCGGGGCACGGGAAGTGGCCGAGTGAGCTGCCTCTAGGCTAGCTAATCGTCCTGATTGGTTCACCTGTGATTAACTCTTTTGTGTTTACTTCCGCTCCTTCCTTGTCGGCTCCCTCGTTTAACATGACCAGGTAGTTCAAGGTGAAGTGAAGCCAAGTAGTTCAGTCATGTAGGCCGGACGTCGGTGCGTCACTAGATATCTTTCTAGTTGACGACAGGTCACAAAACTCGACTAGCGACGTCCAGTTCTTACTGAAGATAGTCCTTAACTAGCCAATTGCAGCCCACAACCCTTAGGAAGGGCGGCTCACAAGCCTTAATAGGCCTCAGTGGTGGTTGTAATGGAGATCGTGGAGGTTGTTGTGGTTGGTTACAATGGGAATGTAACCAGGCACCTGGTGAAGGTCTGGACGGAAGGAGTGAGATGGTTTACTGGTTGTCGTTAGAGTGCCTGGCGTAGATGCGCACGCACTTGCATCCGCGAGCGTGCATAAGGGGGCTGGGAGCTTAGAGTGAACCAGGAATTGGAGTAATATTGCAATTCCAGTGGAGAGGGAAGGGAAGGGAAGGGGAAGGGGAGGGGAAGGGAAGGGGGGGGGGAGGGGGGAAGGGGGGAAGGGGAGGGGGAAGGGGGAGGGGGAGGGGGAAGGGGGAGGGGGAGGGGGAAGGGAAAGAGCTAGGGAGGGGCGGTGATCAAAGCAGCTACCGGAACGAGAGTAATGCGCCATGTACGAATGTACCAAACGTTACAATAGCTCCAGTTTCGACTCGGAGCCAACATTCGTATAACTCATCACGAGAGGAGGCAATTTGGTCCAGATATTGCCTGATGAAGAGTCGGCCTCTGACAATACCAGCCGGATCCTTCACAAACTTTTGCGTCTTGGAACGTCTCTGGATTAAACCCACACAAAATATATTGCTTCTTTCTAAACCGGCAAAAATTAATGTCGTGTTGACATTTTGTAGCTTACAGATAAGGGTGCGGTGATAATGGGCAACATATCAGCCGGGTAATTGTGGGGTCATAAGTTCGAAGATTTGCTGAGAGGGTTATCTTGAGGTTATCTTGAGATGATTTCGGGGCTTTTTAGTGTCCTCGCGGCCCGGTCCTCGACCAGGTGCTACTGGTCGAGGTTCCTGCTACCCCCAGGAAGCAGCCCGTGACAGCTGACTAACACCCAGGTACCTATTTTGTTGAGTTAGTTTCTGATCTCGTCTGATGGTTGTCTGTAGTGGATGAGTTGGTTGCTTGCAGACGATGTATGTGGTTGTCTTGTCTGTAGAAGATTTAATAGGTTGTAGTGGACGCAGTGGTCGTTACAGGGGGTTGTAGAGGATTTAGTGGTTGCAGTGATTGTGGTAGTTGTCTGTATTAGAATTGGTGGTGGTTTGTGTAGTGGTAGTCATAGTGGCTGTCTGTAGTATAGTAGTTGTGCTGGAATTGGTTGTGGTTGTAATGGTGATCGTGGAGGCTGTTGTGGTTGGTAACAGTGGTGTCCAAGCACTCAGCCCTGAGCCCAGACTCATTGCATTTCTTTACAAATATTAAATTCTAAGTGCCAGTAGTACAAGGACTGGATGTAGTGTGAAAGAGAACCTTGGACACTGCATTTGAAGGTTTTCCGGTATCTCCCCAGAGTACAAGACAATCTAATCTTCCAATAGCAGGAAAGCAGCATGTAACGGAGCTTGAAAACGTATAGGGTGAATTACGAGAACCTTCAAATCCAGGAATCCAATTACAATGGTAATACTATTCAAATCGCTTGTGCTGTCTCTTCTTTGAGTACTGCTCGATACTCACTTTCCCCTTCAGAGCAGGAGAGATTGCTGAAATAAGAGGGAATACAAGGAACATATACGGCATACATAGATGCGATAAAGCACCTAAATTATTGGGATCGTCTCAAAGCTCTCCAAATGTACTCTTCAGAAAGGAGACGAGAGAGGCATCAAATAATACTTACGTGCAAATTACTGAAGGGCTAGGCCCCAAATTTGCACAGTAAAATAACATACTGAAGTTAACCATGCGAAAGGAACTGCATAACTGAGCCAGTAAGAGCAGAGGTGCCATAGGCACAATCGGGGAACAATGTATGAACATCAGAGGTCCACGATTGTTAAACATTCTCCCAACAAGTGTAAGAAATATTGGTAGAACAAAAGTGGAATTCTTGCAAAAAAATGCCCATTTTTTTTCTTTTAGAAGTGCCGGACCAATCAGGCTATAGTGAATGTGGGCCTGCGGGCCGCTCCAAGCAACAGCCTGGTGGACCAAACTCTCACAAGTCAAGCCAGGCCTCGGGCCGGGCTTGGAGTAGAACAACTCCCAGAACCCCATCCAGGTTAGAATACCCATTACGTTTTTCAATGAAGTAATTTTATACATTCTGCAACGCTTCATGGTCCCGCGAGGAATTATTTCAGTGGGAACATTTTGATCCAGTGGGATGCACATTATGATCTTGTGAGCGGGAGTACTTGTTCAGGGATTAAGCTAACTGCCCGAATCCATTCAATTAAACGTCTGAATTATGTAGAAAGAGTTCTCAGCATGAACTTCTGGTGAGCAATGTCTTCAGCTATGAATGGGGCTGTTAGTGTGTGACACTATTCCACCCTAGCTAGCTTTTACAGCTTCTTGTGTAGTGTCTTAGGTTCTAACTAATACCTTTGAAAGTCTAGTTAGTTCTATGATATTCTTAAGAATAAGTGATGTCTGGTGTTCTAACTTGTGAGGGCGTCCTATAATATCGTATCATTATACCAACCACTGGTTCCTGACCACCACCAACCACAGAGCATTCAGATTCCTTTCTAGACCCCTTCCGGCCCAATTCTACCAGCATAACCCCCAGCCCCAATGTCCCCTTTCCCCCTTTCCGAACGTCGCAGCCTGATCGCTCGAAGACCCAAACAGAAAAGGGTGGTAAACAAAGCCAGGTTCAATTACCCATGTGACCACAAGTCAGCAGCATCCTGTATGTGTGTGTCCTGTATTGTCAGGCTGACTCAGACCTCACTCACCTAGTGAGTACCAGGTGAGTACCTCCCTAGGGGCAGGCACACCACGTCCACACTCCCCATTCCTCTCGTGTGTATGTAGGTGTTGATTAGTATTCAGACACATCGTGCATCTCCCCTAGGTAAGCTCTCACAGCCTGCGCGCTCCACAACGCGTTCTCACAATGCTATCGCCACAACTTAAGAGCGGCATTACACTAGCATCTCGTATATAATTACTTCCAAAAGTGCAGTACGTGGATCTGGAGGTAGAGGAACTGACTAGCATGAAGGCCTTCCCGAGCTGGAAGAGGTGACGTGGGAAGTAGATGACCCAAATCAATAATCTACCCACGTAGTAACAGCTTTCTACTACTACTACCCAACTAATTCTACTGATCTACTCGCTCCACTGGCTTACTCGTCTATCTTGATATCTTGTTCCAACGACTTCATTTCAGAAGGAAATGTTCACTATTAAACTGTCTCTTATTACAGCAATTGGAATGTGCATATTTAATGCCGTGATTAACCGCGTCATACGAAGTCCCACAACCCCCCCAACATGAGGACAAAAGGCAGCCTAACCTTTCCTAGGCCTAACCAAACGCAACCACATTCAAACCTTACATATACTAAACCAAATACAAAGCACTGTTTCTACAAATTTTTCAGTTACCATTTCAGACCTTTCATTTATACTACAGTAATCTATTGATGATTGATTGATGAAGATTAAGCCACCCAAGAGGTGGCACGGGCATGAATAGCCCGTAAGTGGTGGCCCTTTTGAGCCATTACCAGTATCAAGAGATGATACTGGAGATCTGTGGAGGTGCGACTGCACCCTGCGTGACGGGAGATGGCCAAATGGCTTCCAAATGGATGGCTTCCCCGTGGCCAAATGGTGGCCAAACTGGTGTAATCTCTTCCCTTTATACGTGCATATTTGTACGCCCTGGACTAAAGTGTGAGGACAGGTAGTGTGTTTTACGGCGTGTCAATTGGTGAGAACAGAGTATTACTAGATAGCACTCTCTCAAAGATTTTTATGATGTGTTAAGAAGTAAGATCACAAAACACATGGAATCACAGCATCTCCATAACCCTGGACAACATGGGTTCAGAACAGGGCGCTCTTGCCTGTCACAGTTGCTGGACCACTATGACATGCACTAGATGCCATGGAAGACAAACAAAACGCTGATGTAATTTACACAGATTTCGCAAAAGCCTTTGGTCACATTTGTCGAAGGCAAATATTATTTGACATAGTGTTATTGTACATAAAATGCGTTCAAAAGGAATTATCGGAAAAAGTCAGGAAATTTGGTCATGTTAGGCAGATAGACAGGATTTTATTTTATTGACTATAACACATTGTAGATTCATCAACCGTGAGGAACTCAGTCCCCCAGGGTACTGTGCTTGCTCCAGTACTTTTTCTCGTCCTCATATCGGACATAGACAAGGACACAATCTGTAATACAGTATCAACCTTTGCAGATGACACTAGGATTTTCGAGGGAGTAGACAAGAGGACACGGCAAACCTCCAATCAGATGTAAATCAGGTCTTTCAAAGGGGCTACGGAAAGTAATATGGTGTTTAATGAAGATAAGTTCCAGCTCATGCGCTACGGAAAAAAAACAGAAACCATGTACAAAACGGAGTCAAATCATATTTTGTTATTATAACATAGAATGAAAAAACAATGTAAAGGATTTGGGTGTACTATCAACATCAGAGGCCAGAGACTATTCAACACGCTTCCACTACACATAAGGGACATAACTGTCCGACCCCTCAGTGTTAGAGAGAACTGGATAAGCGCCTCTAAATGATACCTGATCAACCAGGCTGTGAGACTCGGACGCGGTTGCTCGCAGCCTGACGTATAACAGCCTGGTTGACCCGTCCAGCAACCAGGAGGCCTGGTCGACGACCGGGCCGCGGGATCGCTGATCCCCGAAATCATCGGAAGGTAACAAGGAGGACTGTCGCCCATAGGTTACCTAGAGGTGTTTCCCACCCGCACGCCCACCCACACTCACCCACACGCCCACACACAACCACCCACACGCCCACATACAACCACCCACACGCCCACACACAACCACCCACACACAACCACCCTCGTGTATCATCATTCCACACACCATATTGTCACGCTCCATGGGCAGAGGGGGGCGGGGGAGCTAATATATGCAACGGGTGAAACTGCTTTGATCAAATAACCTGTTTGGGCTGGAGTGGGGGGCTGGGGGGGGGGGTGGACGAACCAGGACGACGTATGAATGTAAACAACCACTCGTACCACTTCCACGGATCTTAGACAAGTACCCAAGACACTGAGTCAAATAACATATGGTTAATTCTGTAGCTCTTGGTGACATAATAGTTTTAACATGTTATTAGCTGTTCATAGCGACATCTCGCTACCCCCCCCCCCTTCTCAAGACATCTTACACCCCCCCCCCCCTCCCTCC
This sequence comes from Procambarus clarkii, assembly GCF_040958095.1. Taxonomy (NCBI): domain Eukaryota; kingdom Metazoa; phylum Arthropoda; class Malacostraca; order Decapoda; family Cambaridae; genus Procambarus; species Procambarus clarkii. Next base: position 9,303,363 of record NC_091221.1, read on the forward strand.
ATCTCTCACCAGGTTCAGCCAAGCAAGACGTCAGTGTCTCGCTACATCCGGAAAAAGTGCCACAAGATGAACCACAAAGTCGACGAAGATTCGCCTCGCTGACGGCCAGCAGAGACGGTGACCTTACTATATCGACTCGGCAGGTAGCGTTATGGGGGTGTCGTATTGCGATAGATGTACTCCTCAGGCTGTAGTTGGGTATGGAGGAGTGGCAGTTAGACGCGCACCAACTGCCACTCTGGTCACCCACTTGAGTTGGACGGTAGAGCGACGGTTTCGCTTCATGCTGGTCGGCGTTCGATCCCCCGATGGTTCAAGTGTTTGGGTATGGTTCCTTCCCTCAGTTCTATCTGAGATCCTTGTCCTGGTAACCGTATCAAGAGCTATACAATCTTACTCACTTAGGGTCTTCTCCTGAGAATTGCCTTACCTCTGCTTTGCAGCGGAATGTGGAAGAGGCAACAGTGTACCGTTACGACACCTGGAGCATACCTGGAGAGGGTTTCGAGAGTACTTCTGCACCCCGAGCCAGGTCTGGGTGCAAGGCTCGACTTGTGAGTGCTTGGTCCACCAGGCTGTTGCTTGGAGCGGCCCGCAGAAAGGATGAACCAAAACAGCGTCACTTTGTAAATTCGTGGGTTGGGTATCTAATGTTCAGCCATGCTGTTGTGACTGCTTGTCTGCATTCAGTTGAACGTTTAGTGCTGCGATAATTCTGCTGTAACGCAGACTGAAACAGATTCCACTGTATTTTTCAAATACAAAACATTAACTCAAGACTCGTACAGGTTTCGTAGATAATTTGCTTCTTTCTTCGATTATATCGGCTCTGTCTGAATTTATCAGAGTTGAGGAGCTTCGTAGCGCTGCCAGGTCGCCCTCGAGGAGGAGGAGGAGGTGGTGGTGGTGGTGGTGGTGAAGTCTCGAAGTGCTTCAGGGCACTTCGGGGCTACTAAACTATTTAATGAATACGAACTGAACCGCTATGATGAGGTGGACGGAGTTCGCGGGATTCATCAAGCACATGTCAGTGATTGATGAATCGTCCTGGTTGAGTCGTGCGTGTGATAACCTGGAGACTGCTTCTTGTATCGTATTTCAGAGGCGTATGGATGGTGGTACACCTGCCGGGGAGGTGGTACACCTGCCGGGGGGAAGGGAAGGGTAGTGTAACCATGGTACTGGTAGTTTGTATATCGTGTATGTGTAGAGGGACTGAAATCAGGTCTTTGAATCAAGTGAATTGGTACTTCAAAAGCTGCGGAATGTCAAAATTTGGTAAATAGTTTTAATCGGTTCTCCGCGATCTCTAACTCGCTGCTCGCTTGCTCGCTCGCTCGGTCCGTCGGTCGTCTCTCTCTCCTCTCTCCCTCCATCCCTCTCCTTTCTCTCTCTCTCTCCTCTCTCACCGTATCGTATCACAGTGAGGCAGCATCACTACAGGTTGTTAGCAGCACTGAATAACGAGGCCGAATCCAGAGTTATCTCCCAGAATGGCGGCCAGGTGATGCCTCCAGGCACACTTGGCCCTCCAGTCGGGCATGACTAGGAGAACTCCTTCACCACCTTCCTTCCACCACCTTCAGGTAAGATCTCTCACACTAGCATGTCACCGTGGGGCTATATCTGAACCACCCCGTTCTCGACGTCGACAAACCGTCGTACTAAAGTGCCTTTTAATCTAACCTACCGGAGGCCCCGCGAACAGAAAACGGGACATTAGGGGTCAGTTTCGCGACCACATTTTCTAGTGCTGTACATTAGTTTTTGGGTCTTGGGTAGAGTATACGTCAAAATACGACGTGCTATTTGGACGGGTTGGTTTGAAGCTGTGTGAGAGGAGGGGGGGGGGGGTTGGAACACCCGCGGAAAGCTGAAATGAAATTAATTTAAACTTCGATCGTAAGATAACAAGAGTTGGGGATAGGGGGGGGGGTTTTCAAGCCCCCCCCCCCCTTTCCCCTCAGAGTGGGGGTTACCAGTGGTTGGGGACTACACAAAGGGGGGGACCTGAAGACCAACCCCCGTCCCCCTTTGTAAATGCCTCGTTACGTTAACTACCGAGCCATTTGTGTGAACGACCTGGCAGACGAGCCAAGTAATTAGATAAGAACCTGGTCATGTAACTCAAGTATAATCAGGTTCCAAAGAGCCTCGTGTTGAAGCGTCTTGAGACAACGGATATTGCGGCATTTGAAATTTTTGGCGGTAATGTGTCCCAGCTGACCCGCGGGCATAGCTGCCTCCCATCCAGGGACCCGTCGGTGGAACACCTTGGGCAGTGTTGGCACTCGGGACACGCCCCTGGGGCAGTGTTGGCACCCCTGGGCGCTCGGGACACACATCTGGGGCAGTTGGCACCCCTGGGCACTCGGGACATGCCCCTGGGAGTGTTGGCACCCCTGGGCGCTCGGGACACGCCCCTGGGGCAGTGTTGGCATCCCTGGAAGTTCCATGATCCAATGCTACATTTAGATTCTTGCTATCTTGTGGTTATCTTGAGATAATTTCAGGGCTTAACGTCCCCGAGGCCCGGTTCTCGACCAGGCCTCCTTTTTGTTACACACCCCCAGGAAGCAACCTGTAGCAGCTGTCTAACTCCCAGGTACCCATTTACTGCTAGGTAACAGGGGCATCAGGGTGACAAATGGGCAGTTTGTCTCCGCCTCCACCGGGGATCGAACCCGGAACTTCAGGACTACGAATTCGAAGCGCTGTCCATTCACCTGTCAGGCACATAGATGTAGTTTTTGTTCTCGATTTTGCACAAGAAATATTATTTCAATAAGAGAAACCAAAATGACTTTTGCTCTGTCGTAATGCGACAGATTTCTAGATTTTTATTTAGGTGAAGGTGCGACACGTGTGTGCACCTGCTTGATGGAGTTCTGGGAGTTCTTCTACTCCCCAAGCCCGGCCCGAGGCCAGGCTTGACTTGTGAGAGTTTGGTCCACCAGGCTGTTGCTTGGAGCGGCCCGCAGGCCCACCACAGCCCGATTCTCAGCCCTACACATAGGTAGGAGCAGCACAAGCCACGTGTTATGAAGGATTTGGATAAGGTCTTCGTGGATAAATTTGATCAAAATGTCTGTTAATAGATTCTGGGACTTGTTAGAAGTTAGTGCATTCTCATCCAAAACAAAAGAGGATCGACGAAATTCTATGGTTTGGCTAAATCAAAACACTGGCTAAAATACTGGCTCAGTCGATTAAGGCAGTGTCTGGGATGCTCCCGGACGCAGGTTCGAATCCTCATCACGGCCCTTGTGGATTTGTTCATTTGTTCACTGGCTAAAATAAAAATTTTAGTCTTAAAATTCAGTTTTGGTTTTTGTATTCATTCGTCCAATACTGATAGTCTAAGATTTATTCATGTCTGCCTTTTATTTATGCAACAAATACATTCAGTATGACTTGCATTTTATTGCAAAAACCAACTTTCATTTCATCGTATCAAAGACATGAATAATTTGGAAGTTGACGGTATCTGGGTGGGCTGGATGTGGCTTGGTGTGAACTACCCTAGTTGTGCTTGCTGGGGTTGAGCTCTGGCTCTTTGGTCCCGCCTCTCAACCGTCAATTAACTGGTGTAAAAGTTCCTGAGCCTATCGGGCTCTTATCATATCTACATTTGAATCCGAGTATGGAGTCTGCCTCCACCACATCACTTCGTAAATGCATTCCATTTGTTAACTACTCTGACACTAGCAAGAATTAGTACCCAGATGAGCCTCAGAGACACTGAACAAAGTTTTCACCTGTGTCTCCTTGTTTGTGTTCCACCCGTGTTATGTAGTTAGTCTTTTTGCATCCTATCAATTCCCCTGAAAATTTTTTAGGTGGTTATCATGTCTCCACGTTCCTGGAAGGCAGAATAGTAAGGGAAGTTTAGCCTCGTAGCTCATGTGAAGGATGACACCCCTTATTTCATTCTCCACCTCTACCTCCCCTCCCCCCTACCTATCCCACCTTAATGGTAGTGACCTGCATCCTGCGATGCCACAGAATAGTTGAGGAACATCTTACTGGGCCACAGAGCTCTATCCCCTCAGGTTCACTCTTCATTTTGGAGAGTCCAGCTAGGATTCTAAAACGTAACCTAAAATTTAGATGCACATTTTGATACATCGTCTCCCCGCTAAACACACGCCGAAACTATGACGTTGGTACAACGTTCGACCAAGTTTTATAACTGGTTAGGTATTAACCAATATAGCAAGTTGTAACAACGTTCTAATACGTCATAAGCCAAGATGTAACAACTTTATTTTCCGCTTGTTACAACTTGTTAAACACGTAATAGACAGTTTGGGTTTGTGTTTCCAGGGTCGGCAGCCATCATGCATAGACCTTTCCTAAATAAACCCAAAGTCAAGAACCGGATCTTCATCATATGCTTGACCATAGGAAGCAACAAAATAAAAAAATCAGTGGATATTTGCTCCTAAAATTTTCGAAAGTCAATCTCTTGACCCCCAAATTTTAGGCGGGAGAGGAAACGAGGCTAAAACATTTCTATAAAATGTTACTTGCAATTCAAACTAGTCTCTCTCCTGTGTTCCTGGCTGCAGCAGCAACTGTGGGCTCAGGAACAATGACTCTTAGAGCGCCACTTCTGGCCAGGTCCTTGGGCAAATGTAATTTTAAGAATTAAAGTGGTGGTCCTTGCATGTTAAACAGTCCTTAGAGGCAGCAGCAGCGTGCCCCTGTGAGGGAGGAGGGTGTAGGAACAGCCTTCCTGTGAGTGTAATAACAGAGCTCCTGTGAAGAAGGTCGTAGATCGAGACCTGTTCCTGTCGTCAAATAAGGAGTTTCAAGAACATATGACGATAACGTCATATGTTCAGTGTTCTTGTTTCAAGAACATGTTTCAGTGGCAGCCTTGGGACCCTCCTTGGTGCAGTAGCACTCCAGGTTGCAATTCTATTGACCATGTTGTGGTATAGTTGACTAGAGCGCGTCTGGGAACACCCAGCAGCATAGGTTCGAACTCTCATAAAGGCTCTTGTGGATTTGTTCAAGACCAAGGGGTGTTATTAAGCCCTTCACGACAGCACAGTTTCCTTTCGTTAGAGAAGCATGCAATAACGGGTACAGTCTTACAGAGGACACACACACACACACACACACTCACACACTCACTATCTCTCTCTCACACACTCTCACACACTCCGCAGGTTAGTCTTGTCCTTTACTCTCGTACAGAGTTACTAGGTAACTCTCCTAGGTACCTATTTACTGCTAGGTAACAGGCAGAGTTTCCTTCACCCTGATGCCCCTATTAGTTTTTGCGCCGGCTGCCGGGATCGAACCCTGGTCCCTAGGTCCACGACTCTAGAGCGCTGTTCACTCAGCCAGCCCCATTAGAGTGAGTATGTATATATACAGAGTGGTGCGTGCCTGGTGGCATCGTCCTTGGAATATATGCCATTTGCAGTGGATTAAAAGATGGCTGCCGCATTATGTTGATCAGTGCTGGCCTGTACCTCATTACGCGAGCGCGCATGCACACGCGCGCACAGATTTACTACTATTTTTGTACCTTTAGACAACCGACGGTCAGAAAGGTAAAGAGCTAACAATGCCATACTAAAGTACCGCGCGCAGTCGGCCGAGCGGACAGCACGCTGGACTTGTGATCCTGTGGTCCTGGGTTCGATCCCAGGCGCCGGCGAGAAACACTGGGCAGAGTTTCTTTCACCCTATGCCTCTGTTACCTAGCAGTAAAATAGGTACCTAGGAGTCAGACAGCTGCTACGGGCTGCTTCCTGGGGGTGGGGGGGGGGGGAGTCACTAACTACTAACAGTTCATTGACTGCCAGTTGAGAGGCGGGCCGAAAGAGCAGAGCTCAATCCCCGCAAGCACAACTAGGTGAATACACAGGCAGGAAATGCAGGCAGGAGTGAAAGAGAAGGTACTCGCCTAGGTACTCCCGTATCCAGTAAACAGAAGACAGCGAGAGACTGTGAGGGGTGAGGTCTCGGAGTGGCAAGGCGTCACCAGTGGAGTCCTACAGGGATCAATCCTTGGGCCTATACTGTTTCTGATATATGTAAATGAGAGGAACGAATCTGATCTCCCAGATGGAATAACGTTTGATGATGATGCAAAAATTATGAGGATTAAAATAGAGGACAATAGTATGAGGCTACAAGATGACCTAGACTGAAGGAATGGTCCAACAAATGGCTACTAAACTTCAACCCAAGTAAATGTAGGGTGATGAAACTAGGTGGGGGAGAAATAGGAGGCCAGATACTGGATACCGAATAGGAGATGAAGTCCTTCACGAAACGGACATAGAGAAAGATCAAGGAGTTGATATCACGCCAAACCTGTCTCCTGAAGCCCACATCAATATAACAACATCGGCGGCGTATGTGAGGCTGGCTAACATCAGAACTACCTTCAGAAACCTGTGTAAGAAATCTTTCAGCACCTTCCCCCCCCCCTAAATAAAAGATCTCTCCTGATCTGAGAGGGAAAGTGGGTACCGAGCAATACTCAAGACTGGACAACACCAGTGATTCAAATAGTATTAGCATTGCTGTGGGGTCTCAGGATTTGAACGTTCTCATGATCCATCCTATAATATTCCTGGCTGCTGCTATATTTTCTCGGTTATGTTCACTACATGTCCGGTCGTCAGACATCAACATGGAAAACATAATTCCCAGATCATTTACTTCTATGTGTAGGTCTGATGGCGTCCTGTACCCTGTGTTTCGTTCAAGTTCCTCGTTTCCGCCATACCTCAGTTGGATACCTGTATCCAACCTGGATACCTGGAACTTATCACCGTTAAAAAGCATGCTATTTTCTGTTGTCCAATCGAAGACTTTGTAGAAGACACACTTAATTATCTGCCTGCAGTTTTTCAGAGGCAATTTTCATGCTGATTTTTCTATCGTTTGCAAAGGATGACACGAAGCTTACAGACAAAAATGCTCGTCAGAGATAAGAATGAGAAATAGCAGTGGTGCAAGGACTGTGTACTGGGGTACAGAGCTTTTCATTGCACTTGAGTGACGGTCATTCTGTTGGTCAAAGTTGAAACGTGTCTTCTATAATGAATGAAATATACATACATGCATAGCTGCTTGATGGGGTTCTGGGAGTTCTACTCCCAGACTCCCAGTGTGATAACTTGATCCACCAGGCTGTTAATTGGAGCGGCCCGCAGGCCCACACGTCCCACCACATTTACATAAATACATCAACCAAAAAAAAAAGCATTGGCCAGGACAAAGAATGTTTACGAAAGTCTTCACAAACAAGGGCTGCCCCTTCAGTGATGGTCCTCTTCGAATCGGAGACGCCCTCTCATCCAAACGACAGGACCTCTTCGAATCGGAGACGCCCTCTCATCCAAACGACAGGACATGTCAGCAGAGAACAGTCAAATCTCGGTAGACACACGACCCAGGAAGCCTACACGGATCCTCCATGCCTCACATAAATGCTTTAAAACTACTGAACCTGCCTCCAAGCACTCTGAATATATTCTGGAAACGGGCGAATAACGAATGGTATGCCACTAGTGCCAGTTGGAGTTATGAGGGCCAGAGCAGTGCTGTCAATCTGTCACTCTGCTAAAGATACCGCTGTGTTACCTAAGGAGAAGCCTAGGAACCTGGACCCCATCCTCCCCCGACGCCGGCAGGGGTAGAACAGTGGCAGGAGCTGTGTGCTGGTGCAGAAGGCGCGGCGGGTGAAGGGCTGCGTCACGCCCAAACCTCGCACATTGATCTGCAGCAGGTTCACGCCCGCCCACCGGCGCACCACAGCGGTGCAACAGTGGTGCAACACAGCGGTGCAACACACTGGTGCAACACAGTGGTTCGCTCATTACAGAAGCACCACCCCAGGCTCCGAATGTTGACACCCAACACTTGCACAATTAGCGCCATCTCCACTAACACCACCTGCTACTTGATACAATGTACAACTATTAACACCACCTGCCCACTTAGACCAAGCAGGATTAACAACTTTGTTGCATAGAGCGGCCTGCAAGCCCACATGTTCACTACAACCCGGTTGCTCCGGCATTTCTTGCGAGAACGTGTTAAAAACAAATTTCCTGAGAGGGAGAGAGAGAGAGATCAAAACTGTAGTTTACAGTGGTGAAGCGTCCAAACTCCAGTTGTTTATCTCCGAAACTTTGCCAGTGTTAAGCACACGAAGAGAGCCGATGCACCGCGTGTTCTAATTGGACCCTGGCTTTCATCCCTCATCTTGCATGCTCGGGATGCGCAAGAACAAATCTAGATTGTCCTGCATGTAGCTGTGAGCAGTTTGATATATTCCGTGTGTACTCAAACGTTATTGCAGGTCTAACATGACCAGTGGCAAGTTCTAGTAATGACACTGAGCAACTGAAAGGTGTTGCAATCTGTTAGGCTGCTAGGTTCCCAGCTCCTAGGACCAGCATATTCCCCTCGTAGTGTAGACCTTGAAAGGTCTGCTACGAGAGGTCCTCGTGGCTGCTCTCCCACGGACGCCCAGGGTATGGGGAGAGGCAACGGGCATCACCACCACCTTCAGGAGAACTCGGGCAGCCTCGCCACACCATCTAGAGCGCCTGGAACATACCTGAAGAGCCTTTCGAGAGTTCTTTCACTGCCTAAGGGCCGGCCTCCTTCCACAAGCTCCCCGGGGACACATGGGCAAGCTATAAGGAGGGAGAAGAGGTCGTCCCACGTCACCTAGAGAGGGACGGACCACCACAATAGTGAACACAGTAACGGTGCGATGCTATAAAAGTTAGCCGTCACGCGCCATGAACCCGGCCCCTGTGGACCTCTGGACGACCCTTTAACACCCCTGGATGGCAGCCGTCGGGGGGGGGGGGGGATAGAGGCAAGGGGGAGGGCAGGGGAGAACAAGGATAGAGGAGGAAGAGGAGGAGGTGGGAGCAAAATAACAACTCAAATTACGGACAACGAAAGACAAAATGAGGAGAATAATAGTATTCTTAGTAGTGTACTAAGCTATTCTTAAAAGACAGCGCCTCTACTCTCGCAACGATGTTCTTAAGAGCTCCGCTCCCGTCTATATAGATCAGCTATTCTGTCGGTGCTAGCAACCAGTAGCCGAATGTGAAGGCACCATAAGGATGATTACTTAGGTTAGTGTTCACCATCGCACGCACTCGCACCACACGCGCGCACACCACACATGTCATAGAGTTCCGACGTCCTAATATTAAGTTCATCTGCACATTTACTTAAGAATTAGTTAAGAGCCGCGGCAGATCTATTGGACATGATCAACCAGGCTGTGATTCATACGTCAGCCGCGTCCAACAGCCTGGTTGACCAGTCCAGCAACTAGCAGGCCTGAGCAAGGACCGGGCCGCGGGGACGCTAAGCCCCGAGATCATGGCAAGATAACCGCCCATACTAGGCGGATCCCACTTAAAACCACTCCTTCCCCTTCCTCCCAAACCGAATGGGCTACGTTGCAACGGGTTATCCTGTACACTGCAATGTGCAATCTTGCACACTATAGTCGAACATGTATCGCGTTAACCTAACATTTTGAGGAATCCATTAATAGATCCACTGTGTATATTGTATGTTGGAAGGCCTACAGTTGTATTATTCACCAGGACACTCCCACACCTGTCCCACACACTCACCACCAGGACGGCTCGCCCACACCTGTCCCACACACTCACCTGCAACAGAAATAAACTAATATTAAACATTTCCCATGTTATCCTGTGATTCATTATATTAAGTCCCTGAAATACATCTACTAGCTGTGGAACAGCCAACAGATGTAACACTATACACACAGCCTCCACAGCAGGTAAGAGTGGATGTGTGTGTAATTTTTTATATTATATATTAGGAAGTGATGTGGCGGAGGCTGACTCCATACACAGTTTCAAGTGTAGATATAATAGAGCCCAGTAGGCTCAGGAACCTGTACACCTGTTGATTGACAGTTGAGAGGCGGGACCAAAGAGCCAGAGCTCAATCCCCGCAAGCACAACTAGGCGAGTACACACAACTAGAAGGGGTACCCAAGGATGCAGTTTCTCTCCCTCTGTCCCCCTCCCTCTCTCCCCCCTAAGAGCTTAGGTCGAGCCTGTGTCCTTATCGACTGTCGACCTGATGCCCATTTATCCCAAAGGACTGAAAGCACCAGCATAAAAGCTATGATTTGTTCAGATCAGAAACCTATATTTATGGGCAGCAGCACAAAGCGTCCAGCAGACTGTGCGACACAATGGTTGCCAGGATCAGGTTGGATTACCGTTACCTGTGGCAGGTGGCTGCAGGTGACGGATCTCCCAATCCTCAGCACTCCAGGTGCAAACTCTGTGAGCAGGAACTGATGCATGATCTTTCACACTACATTATTGAATGTCCAGTCATTGTACCCCTCAGATCTCCTGGCCTCATATGAGGGATCTGGCGCTTGGCTTTATTACCTCTCGTGTTCTTGAAGCTATCCTCATAATGCACTCAAAGTTTGCCAGTGAAGACCATCCTCCTGTGGGATAAGCAATGTTTCGCACCACGGTACTTGCTCCCTTTCATACAGTCTTAGGTAAATCTGCGTTTATGCAACAACCCTTGCGTTGACAAAAATAAAAGATCCGGTACCCGTTTCGACCCAGTTCCCGTTTTAATACTGTTCCAGTGTCGACCAAGTACTTAAGTCGAAGATGATCTGGTGCAGGGTTTGACAATTATCAAGACGATTCTCACCTTTTTTGTGTGTGTGTGAATCAGTTTAGGAATTCTCAGAACAGATGCAAAGTAAAAATAAACAAACCACCAGATGCAACAAAGTACCTCTGCAACCTTATTTGCAATGTTTAAAAGCCTTATATATACAAGTTCCTCTTTAATATACAGACCAACTCCATTTGACACATTTACTATTCACGTTATAGAAATTAGTTTAGGATCCAGATTTCTCCATCCATGAAATCACTCGTATTGGTTCCCGTGAATGGCTCCGAAGGTTGAATTCGAATCTATTAGGCCAGTTATGAACCTAACCATATTTTTTTATTTTTATTTTAGTCTTTATTTACATAGAAGCAACACGCAATCTGGAAAATGTTGCGTATAATAGGTTTTGAAGAGTTCTCTTCCTCCTCCATCGTGCTCTAGGTGTGTTGCAGCCTTGGTAAGGAGTCCTCCAGTTGTGGTGGTAGTACAGGTGTTGTGTGTGGTAGTGTTTGTGGTATTGGAAGGGGGGTGGAGGTGGGGGGGGGGGGGAGGTAGTAGTAGTACCTGTGTGCTTGATGACGTCGACTTGTCTTAATCTTGTGCAATTCTCCCTCACCCATCCGTACTCTTGCATACCTGGAACATACCTGAAGAGGGTTCCGCGAGTTCGTCTACTCCCCGAGTAGATGATGTTTTTGTCCTGCCTGTTTCCCCTCTTACGTGTTACATTGGCATCAAGTGAGTCGCATTTAGCTTACACTATGAATCACAAAGTCACGCTTACATTTTTGGCATAAACAGGTGTACAGCAGTCATTATCAGTATTCTGACGCCCAACTGCCAACAGAATCTAAACGCCCAAGTTAAACTTCGCCTGAATTTGTACAAAATTCTAATATACAAAAATAACTTGTATTAGGAAAACAAGAATCTATTTCTCAGTACTTTAAAGCATGTCTTTGGGGTCGGCCGCAGCTTGGGCAAGCCAAGTGTAGACGAGCTTGAGGACGGGGTGCAAAAATTACACTTGGTTAAGTATGTCCCGCACAAGCTAACACACTAAATTCTTCCGATTCAAATAAGTTTATTGAGGTATAAATACACACAAAGGGATGAGGCAGCTCAAGCTATTCTCACTCCGTTCAGTACAACGTGTTGTGTGTAATTTATAATATATATATATATATATATATATATATATATATATATATATATATATATATATATATATATATATATATATATATATATATATATATAATATATATAATATAATAAATTAAATATGACCGAAAAAGTAATATTAATAATTCTAACACGAATTTTCTCAATCTTTCGTACATTTCTTTTCACTGTTGGTGGTAATTCAAAAATCAATTCTCCAAAATTCATTGTTATTTCTAGTCTGACGCGACACTTGAGCGCGTTTCGTAAAACTTATTACATTTTCAAAGAGTTTAGTTTAAACATACACAACTGAATAGAACTTACACATCTCCGATTTGTTTATATCTACATTTGAGTGAGGTGGATGGGGTGAGGTGGTATTTAATAAGGTATTAATTTCATCAACACAAGACAGAACACGGAACAATGGGTATTGAATGGAAGTGATTGTAGAAAGCCTATTAGTCCATATTTCTTGATGCTTCTATATTGGAGCGGAGTCCTGAGGTGGGTAGAATATAGATGTGCATTAACTGGCTGTTGATTGCTGGTGTTGACTTCTTAATGTGTAGTGCCTCGCAAACGTCAAGCCGCCTGCTATCGCTGTATCTATCGATGATTTCTGTGTTGTTTACTAGGATTTCTCTGACGATGGTTTGGTTGTGGGAAGAGATTATATGTTCCTTAATGGAGCCCTGTTGCTTATGCATCGTTAAACGCCTAGAAAGAGATGTTGTTGTCTTGCCTATATACTGGGTTTTTTGGAGCTTACAGTCCCCAAGAGGGCATTGGAAGGCATAGACGACGTTGGTCTCTTTTAAAGCGTTCTGCTTTGTGTCTGGAGAATTTCTCATGAGTAGGCTGGCTGTTTTTCTGGTTTTATAGTAAATCGTCAGTTGTATCCTCTGATTTTTGTCTGTAGGGATAACGTTTCTATTAACAATATCTTTCAGGACCCTTTCCTCCGTTTTATGAGCTGTGGAAAAGAAGTTCCTGTAAAATAGTCTAATAGGGGTATAGGTGTTGTGTTAGTTGTCTCTTCAGAGGTTGCATGGTGCTTCACTTTCCTTCTTATGATGTCTTCGACGAAACCATTGGAGAAGCCGTTGTTGACTAGGACCTGCCTTACCCTACAGAGTTCTTCGTCGACTTGCTTCCATTCTGAGCTGTGGCTGAGAGCACGGTCGACATATGCGTTAACTACACTCCTCTTGTACCTGTCTGGGCAGTCGCTGTTGGCATTTAGGCACATTCCTATGTTCGTTTCCTTAGTGAACACTGCCCAGACAGGTACAAGAGGAGTGTTGTTAACGCATATGTCGACCGTGCTCTCAGCCACAGTTCAGAATGGAAGCAAGTCGACGAAGAACTCTGTAGGGTAAGGCAGGTCCTAGTCAACAACGGCTTCTCCAATGGTTTCGTCGAAGACATCATAAGAAGGAAAGTGAAGCACCATGCAACCTCTGAAGAGACAACTAACACAACACCTATACCCCTATTAGACTATTTTACAGGAACTTCTTTTCCACAGCTCATAAAACGGAGGAAAGGGTCCTGAAAGATATTGTTAATAGAAACGATATCCCTACAGACAAAAATCAGAGGATACAACTGACGATTTACTATAAAACCAGAAAAACAGCCAGCCTACTCATGAGAAATTCTCCAGACACAAAGCAAAACGCTTTAAAAGAGACCAACGTCGTCTATGCCTTCCAATGCCCTCTTGGGGACTGTAAGCTCCAAAAAACCCAGTATATAGGCAAGACAACAACATCTCTTTCTAGGCGTTTAACGATGCATAAGCAACAGGGCTCCATTAAGGAACATATAATCTCTTCCCACAACCAAACCATCGCCAGAGAAATCCTAGTAAACAACACAGAAATCTTCGATAGATACAGCGATAGCAGGCGGCTTGACGTTTGCGAGGCACTACACATTAAGAAGTCAACACCAGCAATCAACAGCCAGTTAATGCACATCTATATTCTACCCACCTCAGGACTCCGCTCCAATATAGAAGCATCAAGAAATATGGACCAATAGGCTTTCTACAATCACTTCCATTCAATACCCATTGTTCCGTGTTCTGTCTTGTGTTGATGAAATTAATACCTTATTAAATACCACCTCACCCCATCCACCTCACTCAAATGTAGATATAAACAAATCGGAGATGTGTAAGTTCTATTCAGTTGTGTATGTTTAAACTAAACTCTTTGAAAATGTAATAAGTTTTACGAAACGCGCTCAAGTGTCGCGTCAGACTAGAAATAAAAATGAATTTTGGAGAATTGATTTTTGAATTACCTCCAACAGTGAAAAGAAATGTACGAAAGATTGAGAAAATTCGTGTTATATTATTAAATATGACCGAAAAAGTAAGATTAATAATTCTATGTCTACAGGAAAGACTGCTACCAAAATATACTAATATATACATATATATTTTGGTAGCCGTCTTTCTTGTAAACATTTGTTGAATATGACCGAAATTGTAAGATTAATAATCCTAACATGAATCTTCTCAATATTTCTTACGTTCTTCTTCACTGTCGAGGGTAATTGATAGTAACTCTCCTAAATTCCTTCTTTTTATTTCTGGTCTGACGCCTGAACGCGTTTCGTAATTCCTTATTGCATTTTCAAAGAGTTAGTTTACACACAAAATACCTTCATACTTGTACTCGTTTTGGGGTGAGGTGAAACGGAAGACAGAACATGAAACAATGGGTATGAGAACATAAAAATGGACGTAACTGCAAAGGCCTATTGGCCCCATACTTCCTCTTGCTGCTTCTATTTTGGTTCGGGGTCTTGAAGTGGGTAGAATATAGTTGTGCATTAATTGACTGTTGATTGCTGGTGTTGACATCAGCGAGGCACTACACATCAAAAAGTAGAGTCTCCCGCTATCGCTGTATTTATTGATGATTTCCGTGTTGCTTGTTATAATCTCTTCTCACAACCAAACCAGAGAAATCTTATGTTCCTTGATGGAGCCCTGTTGTTTATACATAGTTAATCGCCTAGAAAGAGACGTTGTTGTCTTGCCTATATTTTGAGTTCTTTGGGGCTTACAGTCCCCCAAGCGGGCATGTGAAGGCATAGACGACGTTGGTTTCCTTCAAGGCGTTCTGTTTGGTGTCTGGGGAGTTTTTCGTGAGCAGGTTAGCTGGTTTTTTGTTTGTGGTAAAATGTCAATTGTATTTTATGATTTTTGTCTGTAGGGATAACGTTTCTGTCAATAATGTCTTTCAGGACCCTTTCCTCCGTTTTTTGAGCCGTCGAAAAGAAGTTCCTGTAAAACAGTCTGATAGGGGGTATGAGTGTCGTGTTAGTTGACTTGTTCGGAGGTTGCATGGCGTTTCACCTTTCTTTTTATGACGTCTTCAACAAAACCGTTAGAGAAGCCATTGTTAACTAGGACCTGCCTTACCCTACAGAGTTCGTCATCGACTTGCTTCCATCCCTAGCTGTGGCCGAGAGCTCGGTCGACATAAGCGTTGACAACACTCCTCTTGTATCTGTCTGGGCAGTCACTATTGGCATTGAGGCACATTACTATGTATGGTGTCCTTAGTGTAGACTGCAGTGTGGAAGCCTCCATTCCTTTCCGTGACCGTTACATGTAGAAAAGGCAGCTTCCCATCATTATGCTCAAATGCCTCCTTCAGCTGCTGCAGACGTCTGACATCAGGTACCTGCATAAAAAGTGTCGCCAGCATACCTGCAGTATATGGCAGGTTTCAAGTCCATGTCAACTAAGACCCTCTGCTCGATAGTACCCACGTAGAAGTTCGCAAACGGGACACCTAGGGGAGAACCCATGGTTACCCCATCTGCTTGCTTATACATGTGCCCATCAGGACTCGAGAAGGGTTCCTCTTTAGTGCAGGCTTGGAGTAGCTTCCTTAGTATGTTTTCTGGTATGTAAAGAGGAGTACGAGCCGGATCACGACACACTATTTACTATCATTCCAATTGTTTCACCCATAGGTACGTTGGTAAACAGTGACTCTACATCCAACGAGGCTCTTATCCCCATGGCCCGTGCGCAGTAAATCAACAAATTCCTTTGGAGACTTCAGGCTGAAAGCACAAGGCACATAAGGCGTCAGCAAGCCGTTGAGTCGCTTCGCCAGTCTGTACGTTGGTGTGGGTATCTGGCTGATGATTGGCCGAAGTGGGTTTCCAGGCCTGTGGGTCTTGACATTTCCACAGGCATACCCAGGTTTGTGTTTCCCAATAACCTTCGGCAGGTGGAGTATGGATTTCTTGGCGTTCACAGTTTTGATCAATCTGTTTACCTTCGTTTTCAAATCGGCTGTAGTGTCCTTCGTTACCCTTTGGAATTTAGTTTGGTCGGAGAGTATGAGGTTCATTTTTGCCAGATATTCGTCTTTTTTAAGAACAACACATATTGGCAACTTGTCACCTCTCCTGATGACTGTGTTGTTCTTAAAAAAAGACGAATATCTGGCAAAAATGAACCTCATACTCTCCGACCAAACTAAATTCCAAAGGGTAACGAAGGACACTACAGCCGATTTGAAAACGAAGGTAAACAGATTGATCAAAACTGTGAACGCCAAGAAATCCATACTCCACCTGCCGAAGGTTATTGGGAAACACAAACCTGGGTATGCCTGTGGAAATGTCAAGACCCACAGGCCTGGAAACCCACTTCGGCCAATCATCAGCCAGATACCCACACCAACGTACAGACTGGCGAAGCGACTCAACGGCTTGCTGACGCCTTATGTGCCTTGTGCTTTCAGCCTGAAGTCTCCAAAGGAATTTGTTGATTTACTGCGCACGGGCCATGGGGATAAGAGCCTCGTTGGATGTAGAGTCACTGTTTACCAACGTACCTATGGGTGAAACAATTGGAATGATAGTAAATAGTGTGTCGTGATCCGGCTCGTACTCCTCTTTACATACCAGAAAACATACTAAGGAAGCTACTCCAAGCCTGCACTAAAGAGGAACCCTTCTCGAGTCCTGATGGGCACATGTATAAGCAAGCAGGTGGGGTCGCCATGGGTTCTCCCCTAGGTGTCCCGTTTGCGAACTTCTACGTGGGTACTATCGAGCAGAGGGTCTTAGTTGACATGGACTTGAAACCTGCCATATACTGCAGGTATGCTGGCGACACTTTTTATGCAGGTACCTGATGTCAGACGTCTGCAGCAGCTGAAGGAGGCATTTGAGCATAATGATGGGAAGCTGCCTTTTCTACATGTAACGGTCACGGAAAGGAATGGAGGCTTCCACACTGCAGTCTACACTAAGGACACCATACATAGTAATGTGCCTCAATGCCAATAGTGACTGCCCAGACAGATACAAGAGGAGTGTTGTCAACGCTTATGTCGACCGAGCTCTCGGCCACAGCTAGGGATGGAAGCAAGTCGATGACGAACTCTGTAGGGTAAGGCAGGTCCTAGTTAACAATGGCTTCTCTAACGGTTTTGTTGAAGACGTCATAAAAAGAAAGGTGAAATGCCATGCAACCTCCGAAGAGTCAACTAACACGACACTTATACCCCCTATCAGACTGTTTTACAGGAACTTCTTTTCGGCGGCTCATAAAATGGAGGAAAGGGTCCTGAAAGACATTTGTCTGTAGGGATAACGTTTCTATCAATAATATCAGAAAATATAATTGACAATTTACTACAAAAACAAAAGACGGCTAACCTACTCGTGAAAAACTCCCCAGACACCAAACAGAACGCCTTGAAGGAAACCAATGTCGTTTGTGTCTTCACATACCCACTTGGGGACTGTAAACCCCCAAAGAACTCAGAATATAGGCAAGACAACGTCTCTTTCTAGGTGATTACCTATGCACAAACAACAGGGCTCCATCATGGAACATATAATCTCTTCTCTCAACCAAACCATCAGAGAAATCTTAACAAACAACACAGAAATCATCGATAAATACAGGGATAGCAGGAGACTCGACATCAGGGAGGCACTACACATCACAAAGTCAACACCAGCCATCAACAGCCAATTAATGCACAACTATATTCTACCCACTTCAAGACCCCGAACCAAAATGGAAGCAGCAAGAGGAAGTACGGGGCCAATAGGCCTTTTGCAGTTACGTCCATTCTTATGTTCTCATACCCATTGTTTCATGTTCTGTCTTCCGTTTCACCTCACCCCAAAACGAGTAAAAGTATGAATGTATTTTGTGTGTAAACTAAGTCTTTGAAAATGTAATAAGGAATTACGAAACGTGTTCTAGCGTCAGACCAGGAATAAAAAGAATTTTTTTCGGAGAGTTACGTTCTTCTTCACTGTCGAGGGTAATTGATAAAGTAAGAAATATTGAAGATTCGTGTTAGGATTATTAATCTTACAATTTCGGTCATTATATATATATATATATATATATATAAATTTCTTAATATATTAAAAAATTAAACGACACATCATAAACGACAAGCATATTACGGAACATTGAGTGGGCAAATGCTTCCTCAAGGCCACTTAACAGTGTTACAACATCTCGTAGGGTGTAGACCCAAGTGGGTGAGATGAATGGCGTGTGTGACTCGCCCCTCTCCAGCGTGTGAGAGGTGGAGAGTGATCTCAACAACGGCTGGCTTGTGGGAGATGAAGAACTTTAAAGATGCACCCGTGGCCACCAGCCTCCGCACCACACCTTCCCACGCTCCAACGCCGCCAATATCCCCAATATTAACCCATCATTACGCTTAACAATACCTCACATAGGCGAGACCCGCTAGCATTCACCGTGACCAGCGCACTAATGTAGGGAATTAAGCAGGTAAGGTCAGTAGGGGGGGACAGATGGGGAAGGGAAGAGGTGGGGGGTATATATAGTTGGTGGGGAGGATGAAGGGAATCGACCAGGAGGAGCAGGGGAGGTTGCTGAAACAGAGGGAATACAGAGAGACACGAGACAGTACCTGTGTGCCGTGTATGTTAAGTTAATGACATCGTTCCAAACCTCTCAATATGATATCTCTCTAGGAAGGAGACGAGAGTACAACTAATACATCATCCGGGGAGGGAAGAATATTGGAGGACCAGGTTCCCCTCTATTCACTCCAGTATGTTGTTACTGTACTATGTGGAGGGAAATGCGGATTAGATCTGGTTGATGGGCCGGGCTTGGGGAGTAGAACTCCCAAAACCCCGAGGCCAGGCTTGATCTAGTAAGAGTAGAGGTACCTATGGGACCTCTACTCATATTGTGAACCTATTTCAGAGGTCCACAGTTGCTTTATCCCAGCAAGTATACGAAATCTTGCCGGAACAAAAGTGAAAGTCTTCATGGAAAAACTGGACATCTTTCTGCAAGAAATGACGGACCAACCAGGCTGTAGTGGATATGTTGAGCCTGCCCTAGACCGGTCTTGAGTAGAACTCCCAGAACCCCATCCAGATGCAGCAAAAGGGTTGGGAGGGGGGGGGGAGCAACCAGCAAGAGGGTAGGGGAGGCGGAGGATTGAGACACACACGATGGATATAACAAAATACAAAGTGGCGGTGGATCACGGGGATAAATGACCGGATCGCCCCAGATGGAGGACGGATTGCACCTGCTGTCACCTCGAGCAGAGCCTGGTGGCAGTGGTGGTGGGCGACGTAGCATAAGAGGGTTGGGGGGAGGGGAGAGGGCTGTCAGTAGGGGTCAGGGAGGGAGGGAGGAGCGGCCAAGGTCAGGTGCAAGAAGAGAGAGATCAGGGAACGCGCACAGCATTTCAAAGCAAGGTCGGCCTGGGTGAACCCCTGGACTAACCAGCGGCTTGTGACAGTCTTTCACGTGATGTCCAAGTCTGGGTGAACCTTGAGAGCGTCAGTCTCTCTCTCTCTCTCTCTCTCTCTCTCATCACAAGCGCGACCCTCAAACCCCCACAGTTGCTAGCTCCCTGGAACGCGCGTACAACCCCACAGATCCTTCCTGGAACGCAGAACGCCCCCACAAGAGCCTCAACGACAGTTTAATAAATACTGAGAGGTGACGCAAGACACCCGAAGCTTTGTAATACCTGCAAGCACAATTAGTAGTGTACATGCTGGCAAATTGTCCACTCACACCTGTCCAGTGTTGCGTGGACAGGTGGGTGACTGTCAACTCTATGGCTACTCCAGTACCACTGGTGCAGTTGCTCTGGTACTACGGTTCCAACGCCGGCAACTGCTGGTTCCAGCTGCTCCAGCACCACATCATTCCAAACAGTGGCCATATTCCACCGTCAAATATCATCTGGCCCTCTGGCCATTATATACTATGTGGCAAGTCACCAGCCCCGCTGACTATTACCATTCGACCTTTGGTACCTTTGGTACTGAGGCGTCAGGAAGTAGTCATCACATAGCCTCGGTCACTACTGCCATCTGGAGCCTGCCACAAGCACTGCCACCAGTTACCACAAGCACTGACACCACAGCTACCGCTAAGGAGGGTCTCAAGTTGTCCGAGTGCTCTCCCAAGGTGTCCAGGGCGTCTTAACTGACATCAGTGGTCAGGTGATATGGTAGTGAATGACGACCCCGTGCATGGGACAACGGTCGTGACCAAGGAGGGTGGAAGCCACGACCTAACACAAGATACACGACCTGACTGACACGACCTCCCCCAACCACCGGTGATTGGCGGAAGGGGTTGGTCGGTCGAACAAGACACACTCATTTTTTGGTGGGAGAGGGTTAATGATATTCCTGAGCGCGACCCTCGGGACTGGTTCCTTATTTGTTAGGAACAGGACTGTAAACAGCAGCAGCTGGTCGCCCGACCCTGAACATGGGAGCGAGGGACACCCACGGGCCCTTTGCTTCACTCCCACCTTCACCAGACTGAACACCTAGTTACCTAACAGTAAAATAGGTACCTGGGTGTTAGTCAGCTGTCACGGGCTGCTTCCTGGGGTGGAGGCTTGGTCGAAGACCGGGCCGCGGGGACACTAAAAAGCCCCGAAATTATCTCAAGATAACACTGGTTAACATTCTTCCACCTCACCTGGCACAGGAGCTGGGCTTGTGGAAGTCCACTACGGGATCACCATAGCCCGTGCTATTTGAAACTTTTTGTTCCCAGCAGGTGAATCTATAACAACAACACAACTCCACTTCCCAACGACAATAGTTTGAACCATATAAAAGTTCAACGTGAAAAAAAGAGGTGACGCATCTCCAAGGGTGGAATATGCCTTTAAAGTATACTTTATTGTATTTGAACTAATTGCTCTGCGTTCCCCATTAATTTAAAACAACATTGAAGAAAAAGGTTTGACCATTAGGATTTTTTACCATTAAAAATAATTATTTCTCCATTTCGGCCAATTATGTCGCCATCAGCGCTTGTTTGGTGTCAACAACCATGTATTTAACTGCGTCGTCATAGCGTGTGATTAACGATCGTTGTCTCTAGACACCTATAAAACCTTAATGATGCAACTGACATTCTTAAAAATCCAGATGACGCTGCTGAAAAGCCTACAAAATGTGGGTGAAGATCAACAAATGTGGAGATTACTGTCAATGCAACAATGAAGAGAGCTAGATCTCTCTTCAGTGCTGTCTCCATCCTGCAGTTTGTTCACTAGTGAAGTAGCCACAAAAGTGAACGTGTTCAAGCAGCAATTAAGACACGTCCCCCTGCAAGAAGTGTCGGACCAACCACGTTGTGATGGATGGACGTATAGGGGGTCTGTGGGCCGCTGCAAGCAACACATAACTTGATCTAGAAGGCTGTTTTTCTACTCCTTCAAGTAAAACCCAATCCTTATGAGAGAAGATTAAGAATACTCGAGTGTTCAAATCAGTACCTTGAACCTCTATTGTGCGGCTGTGAATATAAGCAACAAAGTCTCATTGTCAATAAAGATACAATAAGACATAACTAAATTTTATTGCAATCAAAGTGCTGTGCTTGCGTGCGAAGCTCTATTAAAGTTTCAAGATAATGTTGCGCTTCTGCGCATGCGTCAGCATTAAAAATTTAAAAAATCAGCTTAATCTACATGACATAAAAAGATACATGCAACAAAAATAATTTTTACAGATAACGTTAAATAAGGGTTGGCAAAGTTGAGCATGAGATTAAGAAATCGGTGTGACGGAGCGGAAACTCACTGGGTCAATCAGGAGTCGAAGCCTCGTTTTCGTGCCCTCTCGGCTTTGTTAGTGTCAGACCAAACTATTGACCCTTAGTGTGAGAGTATCTGATTAGCACGGGAACCCAGCCATCACAGCCTGGCCGCTCTAGACCGCTGACCTCACCACCCTTCTGAAGATCTCTCTCCTCCACCTGTGTTCCAGCAACACTTCCATACACTCGTCATTGTAGAGCGTTGAAGCTTGGAGAGATTTGATACGTTCGATGTGTACACACACACACACACACACACACACACACACACACACACACACACACACACACACACACTCTTTATCTCGACCTCTTGGCGTGCGCGCGTGTGTGTGTGTGTGTGTGTGTGTGTGTGTGTGTGTGTCAAGTTCCTGTGCGTGCGCACACACAGACAACCATGCACCCAACAGAAAATATAATGTTGATGGCCAGTGTAGGGGTGGTGGCTTGGTCAGCAGTGGTGCGGGCGGTAGCTGGCAGTAGCAGCAGCAGTGGTGGTGGTGGTGGTGGAGTGGGTACTGTAGGTGGGTCAAGGGCTGGAGCAGAGAAAGTGGCCCCAAGTGACCAACCACCTGCCAAACGTTGGAACGTCTCCCCCTCCCCCCCCTTACCCCAGGCCACCAGCTCAATTGGATACCTGCCCTGTCCCCCCCCCCCCCCGTCTCTCCTTGCTTCTCTCACCTGTGGAGTGGTGGGCAGCGTGTAGCTAAATCACTACAAGAACTCTCCAAACAAGAGATCCGAAGCCAATTAAAATACATTTACGACACACACACACACACACACACACACACACGGGGAGGGGGGAGATAGGCAGGAGGCCCTAAACTAGAAGCCTGTGTCCTTGTATACCATGCAAGTTGATGAGAAGATTGTGCTACCAGGCTTTCTCACAAAGTCCCTTTCAAGTCCCTTCTCTCCCGATGTAACACGCCTTCCCTGAAACCTACGAGACACGACTTGTCACAAGCATGGGTTAACAGAATTCAACAGCAGCCTGGTTGACCAGACGACCAACCGGGTGGCCTGGTCAGAGACCGGGCCGCGGGGCTGTCTACCTTGTGTAGCTTCCAGGGGATCAACAGTCTCAGCTGGGAATAGTCTGTCTTCAGGCAAACCTTCATGACAGAGGGACCAAAGCTATTCCTGGAGACACAATAGCTATTAACGCTGGAGGAGGAGCGTTGGGTCGCTCCACGCAGATTCCACTGCCCTCATTTTTGCGCAATGGACACGCATTCTATCACGCCGCATGTTCCAGATAACCCCCCTACCCCCACCCCCATTAGCCTAGCCAAGCTTAGCCTCGGTCCCACCTACAGGAGTAGAACAACTAAACCAGAAACAGGTGTTGAGGCTGACAAGTGTTTAGGCGCACTGTGCAGGTGCAGAGCACTGCATCATCACACCTTCCTGGTGGTGATCGGTGACCCCTGCTCACAGGTGTTGTGTGGCCGTGGCCCATGTGTAAACAAGCCCGCGCAATTTCCCACCGACACGACACCCGGGGAGACAAGACCCACAGTTGTAATCGTCGCTTATTTGGGGGCAAAGATTTGGCGCCATCGTCTGGATGCTAAAGGGGGGGAGACTGTCCTAGACACAAGGTAGGGCAGTCCTAGACGACATTTCTTGAACCATTCCTGGCCAGGAACCATTCCTCGTATACAGTCTAGCGAGACTGGAGAACCACGGCGACTCTAAATGGCTCTGCAGCCCAATTTGGACCATGATAAAAAAGTATTAAGTGTTCCTTAAGTGGCCCAAGCTGACAGGCATACTTGCCCACATACGCTTGGCCAAGTATGCCCCGCTCTCAACAACCATGCTTCTGACCTCTGACCTGACCTCATGATCGAGAGGTCAAGAGGTTGAGTGATATTAACATTGACTGTACTTGAGCCTTTCGCTTTGATGTCCATAGGGAATGGAAAGGATAGGGGGGTAGGGGGATGGGGAGATGAAATTCAGGCCTAAATCACTACAAATGATTACAGTGACAGTTTGAGTCGACTTCCGCAACTGTGAATACCTTTATAGTTATCTTTGCACTTTATATATATATAATATTTATATAATAAATATATATATATATATATAAATAAATTTGTGGCCGATAATTTATAAGACGTGGCCAGATTGATGCCGTGCTTCCAGTTAGGGGTCACTGCCTCTACCCTGCCGCCAGTGATGTCACTGTGTACTGGTCGCCGGGACACTGAAGGCATTGTCTGGGTGGCCAAGACTCTCTCGCCTCGTCCTTGAGACACTGTCACGGCCACCCTCGATCACGGTACACCACCACGTCCCTAGATGGTGCTTGTGGTGCTGGTGTCTGTGATGGTGTTGAGGGATGAGGGAGGGGAGTGAGGGAGCCGAGATGGTCCACAAGAGGGAGGGAAGGAGACCACAGAGGAGCCCTCAGTCCGGGAAGAGTAACACAACCCGTGACTCATCCTCTCACTATGTGATCCTCTACCCCCCAGTGTCCCCACCCCCCGCTGCGCCCCCTCCCCTACCCAACAACATTCTCTCTACACTCCATAAATCTTAAGCCCTCGCCTCTCTAATGAGGAGGTAATATGTAATCCCCATTCTTCGAACGCTCCATCCCGGCAACATAGTCGAAGCCCAGGAGCTGAAGCCCAATCCCAGTAAGGACCCCCCCACCATTTTCCCGCCACAGCCTGCCAACGGCTGCTCCCACAAAACCCAGGGACGTCTTCCCGCCAGAAAATGGAAGACGAATTAGCCTCGCGCAAATTGCACATTCCATCCCTTGTTTTTCTTGCCTAAGAACTGCGTTGTGACTGCGGCAGATCTGGGGGAATTGCTGTCTCGTTACGACGATGAAATTTCTTTCCCGATGTGTGGTAAAATTACCTTCAGGATAATGCAAAAACATTGGTGAGACGTGGCCACACATCATCCCATATGTGACACATTATGTAGTCATATATGTATCTAGATATATCATTTAACTACACAATTTTTCCGCCTTGGTGCCGTTTTTAAATAATTTACTTACTACGGTGACTCATACGTCAGGCTGGGAGCAGCCGCGTTCAACAGCCTGATTAACCAGTCCAGCAACGAGGAGGCCTGGTCGACGACCGGGCCGCGGGGTCGCTGAGCCCCGAAATCACCAAGGTACCCTCAAGGTAACCTCAAGGTACTATCCCCTATATGACGATCGAGCCAGCCACTTCGTAGAAAAATTAATGAACATTAGGCTAACGACGTGCAAATTGGCAGTTTTTTAAGTCCATTCCATCCAGCGGTCGACCCCACAGACGCGTTCATAAATCTATGTAAAAATTTGAGAAAATTCCCGTTTTGAATGAACGCGTCTGTGGGGTCGACCGCTGGATGGAATGGATTTGAGTCGAGGACGGGTTAATACATCAATAGGTAAACAGCTGATAGATGGGACCAAAGAGCCGAAGCTCAACACCTGCAAGCCCAATTAGGTGAGTACACCCCTCCCTACCCCCCCCCCCTCATGCGCTGCTGGGCGCATGCGCAGCCACACCGATTTAACCCCTTCACCAAATATAGCCGCAGCAGCTCGCTATCATTCCCAGTCATAATCCACACTCACAACATGAGCTATTCTGGGCAGCGCGCGTGCGGCCCCTCAGGTGTTTATTGAAACAACACCCACTCCTCATAACCCAGCAACAGCGATACGCTCGGTAAGCGTATATAATGGCTGCCGTATCTGGAGTGACTGCCAGGGTTCACCTGCATCCACACTTCTTGGGCTGTGGCGCCCGCGACCAATGGCAGGTCATTCTTACGGGCTCACCATAGCCCGTGCTACATGGAAACTTCGTTCTGAGTAGCTAAATCTAAATCAAACAGGCACTAGCACCCTAATAACCTCCTATTATTGTTGTTTTAAACACAAGTAATTTACTACGGTCTCGCTTCATGCAAGTCGGCGTTCAATTCCCGACCGTCCATTAAGTGGTTGGGCACTATTCCTTCCCCCTGCCCCATCCCAAATCCTTATCCTGACACCTTCCCAGTGTTATATAGTCGTTGAAAATAAAAGGGGATTGTTCAACATCGTTTTATGAGCCGTCGAAAAGAACAGAGGAAACTGTGGGGATAATGTTCCTATCAATAATATATTTCATGACAGACACAAATCAGAAGATACAATTAACAATTTACTACAAAAACAAGAAGACGGCCAACCTAATTATGAAGAACTCTCCAGACACCAAGTAGAACGTCTTAAGAGAGCAACGTCGTCTAATGCCTTCACATGCCCACTTGGGGACTCGGCCCCAAAGATCTCAATATATAGGCAAGACAACAACGTCTCTAGGCGATTTACAATGCACAAACAACAGGGCTCCATCAAGGAGCATATAATCTCCTCACACAACCAGACCATCACCAGAGAAATCTTAACAAGCAACACAAATTATCAACAGATACAACAACAGGGAGACTCGACATCAACAAGGTTGTTGATATCCTCAAAATGCATCCGGAGTCTGCCAGTGCAGACCGCTTATCACATGTCTCTGTATGACTAACCATCCTGTGTGATGGGGATGTTTTTAGCATCACCTAGTTAGCTTTTTTGACACACTGTACTCCACTTCATATAGTCTAGGGTAGCTGCACTAATGCAGATGTTGATTTTTTTTTTTAAGAAATTAGGTACAAGGCCCTACACATCAAAAAGTCAAAACCAATCACCAAATAGAACACAAGATAAATTTATCTACATTCTACCCACTTGAGTCATGCCCTAACTCGTCTTCAAAGCAGGGAGTGCATATGAGACAGGCTTTGAGCGTCTTGTGAGCCCGGAGCCCAAACTCCTGCCTGCCTGCTGCTGCCCCATCAAGCAGGCACCCGTCACCTCGACGCTCCTCGGAAGATAATTCGCAGCAAAGCACGAGCCGCATATGTCAGATTAATCCCATAAGACGCTGCCTTTCGCCCTGCAGGCTGGCTCTGGGCCCCAGATTGAGGGCCGGCGCGCCGGAGCAGGTACACAATGCCGCCGCGCTATTAGCCAGATTAAAACTCCTCGTCGCGCACCGCCGGCAGATCGAACGGAGGAGCTCCAGTGTGTTTCCGATAGAGCAAGGTGGATCCTATAGCCTGTTTGTGTTTGCCAAACCCAGTGACATTAAGGATGTTACTGCTGCTGGATTACCACTGCTGCATTTACTCGTACGGGAATTTCGCCCCTTAGGCTGTATATGTGCCTGCGTAATCTTACTTAACATTCAGATAATTATAAGTTATTTAACAGCGTATTACTACAAACTACTACTGTTGTTGTTAGAGGAGAGTGTGGGAGGCCATGTCCACCCCCCCCCCCTTCCCTACACGACTGTGGGAGGGCAGGTACCCTGTGATGGTTTCGGGGATCAATGTCCCCGCGGTACGGTCTCTGATCAGGCTTGCTGTTTGGTGGTCTAGTCAAGCAGATATTTAGATGTCGTTGCAAGCAGTATAACGTTTGAACCACAGCCTGGTTGATCAGGTATATCCTCTGGAGGTGTTAAATTAATTTATCTCCTGAACACCGTGAGAGATCGGCATAACTTGCCGCTTATAATAGGCGATGAATCACGATAACGTGGCTGAAGTATGTTGACCACACCACACACTAGAAGGTGAAGGGACGACGACGTTTCGGTCCGTCCTGGACCGAAGACAATCTCAAGTCGATTGTCATAATCGACTTGAGAATGGTCCAGGACGGACCGAAACGTCGTCGTCCCTTCACCTTCTAGTGTGTGGTGTGGTCAACATACTTCTTAGCGACCATGTCGAGGCACAATTGACTAAGGCGCAGCTAGGAACCTCCCTTGCGTAGGTTCGAATCCTCATCACGGCCCCTTGTTGTTTTGTATACTCGGTGGGCATTTCACTACATGCTGATGGTGAAGATAACTGTCTTCTTCCGGTGATCAGCCAACCACACTGACTATAACTGCACGCTCTGTAATCCACAATATAGTTACAGGTGTTCCTATTGGTGGTGGTGTTATAGGTTCAGCTACTGGGAACAAAAAGTTCCAAGTAGCACGGGCTATGGTGAGCCCATAGTGGACTTACCTGGCACAGGAGCGGGGCTGTAACTGGCCGGGATGAGCAGCACTAGTAGAGAAGGAAGGAAGGGGAACGAAGGGACGGACGGAAGGGGTTAGGAAAAAATGAGTTGCCCTCATTATGGAGATTAACAGTGAGCAGCGGTGCGTCACGGTGGGTTTTATCCTCGTCGGAGATTAGGCTTAACTGTGTGTTTTATAGACTTAGTGTAGGGGGGGGGCTAGAGGACTAAGCCAGTTCCTCAGATGCCTGGGAGGAGTCTAGAAGACTCTTAAGCCAGTGGCTTTATATAAATGACTACTAATACTCCACTATCATGTTTCAAATGTACATGAATACTCAATGATAAATATTAAAACGCTTAAATTTTATCACAAGCAAACCCTATATTGAGGGTTTTTACAAAGAATGTTTATGTTCATAGAATATTACACAAGAAACACACGTATGTCTTGAGAAAATTTGATTTTTATGTAGTTCGTTTGCCCAGACATCTTGTGTATTCAGTGGGGAACCCCGGTGCTTGAGTTGTGGGCGTGAGGCAAGGTTATGGCGTCTGTGTTGCTCGCTGCTCCCTACTGGCACTCCATCAGTAACCCCCGTCATCTTCAGTTACCAAGGGGTGGTAGTGGTGGTGTTGCTGTAACACCATCACCACCACCATCCCTTGGTAACACCACCACCATCCCTTGGTAAAACAGGCAACACGAAGCCTTGTGTTGGTAACAAACCTATCCAATTCATGCTGACTTGGGTTATAAAACTGGAGATCTGATTTTAAGAGACCAATGACTTTCAAATCACACTTTTAAACATTTGAAATGTGTGTGATCCTAATGTAACCGGTTTATAGTTTTTACCCAGTGCTTTGCTACCTCCCTTGTGTAGTGGGGATACCTCTGCTGATTTGGGTGCTTCTGTTATTTCACCTGTATCAAAGCTTTATCTCCAAGCCCCACTGATCATGCTACTGGCACTTAACATTTAAAAAGAAATGTGGAAATACATTCAGCCCCGGGTCCAAATTTCTGTATGTTATCAACGTATCTTTCGAAGTCTACAGTGATAGTGGATAGATATCAATCCACTATCTATTCCTTGCGTGGGAGTGGTTAATTTAGATAGATTCTCACTGGATGCTTGCACAGTTTAAGAGGATTGACTGGGGAAAATATTATATTCAGTCAATTAAATTTTAACAATAATAATCCTTTTGTATATAACAAGCGAGAAGGGTTAAGAGTATTGAATATTATCAAACTTCAATGAGTCGGTGGTCTGAGTATGTAGTATCTGAGATTGTAATGTCTGATATTCACAAACGGCGAAGAAATAGATCTAATCAAGAGAGTATTTTCAGTCCTAGTTGACTGTTACCGCTTCAACTGTCCTCTCACGTCACATACAGCATTTTGACGTCAAAATCTACACTCCACAGTAGAGTTGCAGCTGTAACAGCGACTGCTCCACTCCACAATACTCTGGTGGACACATGGCTGTTTCTGCCAAATTCAGGTACGGCGCCTTACCCCCTGTTGCCCCTATTGACAAATCTTTTTTTCTGGTCCGAAAATCATTTTCTTTTTCTGCAATGCCATTTTCCTTTTTTCCCCCACACACTTTGTCACATTCTGTGCCTTTCACGGGAAATTCTGGGCAGTAAAGGTCATGACATTTCTTTTCTTCAAGTGAGGTTTTGAGCATGTCTAGGTGGAAATAGTCAACCATCATTTTGGTACAAAACGACATTTTCCCTTATGTTAAATTTAATAATTTTCTGGGATGAGAGTAACTGAAAGAGAAAGGGAATTGCAAATTATCTACAAATACCATAGTGTGTGTGTGTTTGCCTTTCCGAAATGTGTCTCAAGTTTAGTTGTAATGTCTGTGCTGGTTGAGCTGTCTGTGCCTGTCTACTACTTTTCTTTCTCCTCTCATTTTCATTAGTAATGGAACCTTAATACAACCTGATATCTTGTACAGTTTCTTTACTTTCGGGAGTTTCTGCCCTGGCTGGCTGGCTGGTAGGTTAACCCATGGAAGTAGTGTTGCAGATTGGAATGACACGAGACATATGTAAGAGATTTTTTTTAACATTCCAGGCGGACAAATTGTCTTTTTGAATTTCAAGTAACAGTCTCGCGTTCCTTGCAAGGGTGATGCAGCCGCTTTTTACAAAACATGAAATTCCATTGTTTGATTCTTAAAGACTTTCTTATAGTGACCATAACCTGCTTGATGGGGGTTCTGGGAGTTCTTCTTGAGAGCTTGGTCCAACAGGGTGTTGCTTTGAGCGGCCCGCAGGCCCACATACCCGCACACCACCACAACCCGGTTGGTCCGGCACTTGGAGAGAAAACTAGGTTTTCTTCAAGATGATGTCCACGGTTGTTCCGGCAATATTTGCTTTCCTTTGTTTAAGGCCATATAAAAGTCCTATTCTCAAGTAAAGAAGGCCAATATGTGAGGAGTGGGTAACAGCATAAGTCCAGTGGTTGGATAGTATGTAACATGGGATGCCGTATGTACTACATTGCCTCCTTGTTAGTGCACTAAGTCCAACGAGGGGGTGAATAGGCACGTTACAAGGGAAAAGATATGTGGGATCTTGAAATGTCATACCAGTTTCACAATTCCTGGGTCACCCACCCTTGAAATGCCAGAGTGCGTGTGTATGTGCGTGCGTGGGCAGTCACATATGTACATTAGTTGGAATGAGCGCCATACAGGCAACTGGCGATCTATATGGATACGCGAGAGAGGGAGGGGGTAGGGGGGGGGAACGTTTGAGCAAACTAGCTCCATGTTTTGTACAACGGGGAAAGAACTCGGCATGAGGGAAAAACGAAACACGCACTCACATGAAAAACACACACTCACGTTCTGTGGTCCTGGTTCGATTCCCGGACCAGGCAGAAACAAATGCGCAAAGTTTCTTTCACCCCCCCCCCCCTGATGCACCTATTACCTAGCAGTAAATAGGTACCTGGGAGTTAGACAGCTGTTACGGAGTTGCTTCCTGGGTGGGTGGGTGTGCGAGTGAAAAAAAATACAGTTGATTGACAGTTGAGAGGCGGGCCGACAGAGCAAAGCTCAACCCCCCGCAAGCACAACTAGATGAATGACGTGTTTGATTGATTGATAAAGATTAAGCCACCCAAGAGGTGGCACGGGCATGAATAGCCCGTAAGTGGTGGCCCTTTTGAGCCATTACCAGTATCAAGAGCTGATACTGGAGATCTGTGGAGGTGCGACTTGCACCCTGCGTGACGGGAGATGTCTCCCGTCGACGTGTTTCATGTTTTCACCATTTTATCTTGGAATAAAAAACATCCCAAGTGCACCGAGACGATCTTGGCACTTTTAAACACTTTCATTTGAACCTCTATTGCTGACCTTTTTTTTTTTTTAAATGAATCTACGTCAGGTACCTGGCCTGCCTTGAACGGAGCCGTGAACACTGAAGTGGATTGTGGAAGAAAGAGCACAACATGACATTACTGGAGCGAAGACCTTTGTTGACGCTGCAGGTCGATGCTAGGGTCCCTTTGTTGTTCCCGCCAAAAACTGGGGAGGGCCTTTGACATTATTTTTGTTATGTTTTTTGTAGGGTCATTTGTACTCGCCTAAATGTGCTTGTAGGGTTGAGTGTTAGCTCCTGAGCCTACTCCGGCTTTTGTATGAAAAGTTACAACTGCATCGTATTCACTGGAAGAGCTTGTTTTGGTACCGATATATGATATATTATATATGTCATTCAGTAGGAGCCATAAGGAGGAATCGAAACCATTTGATCCTCTCAAGCACATGCGGTAAACCACTACACCACGACATGACTCCCTGGTTGCATTGTTTTTGATGAACCGATTCCTCTAGGGGTCCTAAGGCTTCACTAGAGGCCTAATCAGGTTTTCATGAGCTGGAAAATATTTTCAAGTAACGTAGTATTATCTGTGGGCTCATTCAAAGACCTGATTTACACCAGATTTACCTCCAGATTAGAGGTTTTGTGATGTCCTCAGTGTCGTCGGCAAAGAATGAGGCAGAGAACAAGGATATTTATGATACGATATAATAGTTTGTGTCCTTGTCTATGTACGATATACCGTGAAACAACCCGTTCTCGCACTTTCTTAGTCAATATTGACTGTAAGAAAGTGCGAGAACGGGTTGTGTGAAAAGCTTAGTGCACCCCGAGGTCCATATGATCCGGATTTCCCCTTTTTGAGTATTGCACTCTTATTTTCTTAATAGAAGCCTAAGATCCATCTTCCTATGTTTCCAATAATTCACTTTGACTATGGTGTTATTGCGCACAAAATACGCTCACACTTGTCGAGGGCTTTTGTAATAATATAACCAGATTTCGCATCAGTGTTTTGTTTAGCTGCCATGGCAGCTAGGGCCATGTCATAGTGGTCCAGCAACTATGAGAGGAGGACAGGAACGTCCTGCTCTGCAGCCCAGGGTTGTCCAGGGATATGTAGATGCTGGAGACTGGCCGGGGAGTAGTAGAACAACCAAATCCCAGTGTTCGGCTTCCACTTGTGATAACTTACTCCAACAGACTGTCGCTTGGCGCGGCTCGCAGGTCCACATAGCTACTGCCACTCTACACCCTCCTAGGTAAAATAACTTGTCCCATAATAGGCACGAGTTAGATACGTGAAAATATTAATAATTCCAGTTTTGTTCCCAGGATTAGCACCGCTAATACTTAACCTTGGCTATATTGTCCATGATTTGATCATATTACGTTGCATTGTTGAACTTGGATAAGAATTTTTTACTAACATGGCTAACTGTTTAGTCTAGCAAAATGAGCAACACTTGGCATTATATTCTCTCCTCTAGCTCAGAAGATCCACTATCCCCGTGGCTCTTATGTGGTTCAGGAAGCCCCTACCCCCCCGTGACTCTTATCTGGCTCGGGCCCTCCTCTCCCCCCCCCCACCCCCCGCGGTTCCGTCTGGTTCAGGGGGTGTAATCTGTGCAACCAACCCTCCTACAGCAGTTCACTAGACGGCTGTGAAAATGGTGTTTTAGTTGATCCTATCTTAGCCACTTACGTTTGTGGTGAATTAGTTAAGAATACCGAGGTCCAGTTCCTACAAACACCATATGCTTACCATTGCCCTTTTGGGGGGGGGGGATATGGGGGGAGATAATAAATGAAACTAACGCTCCAGTGAGCACCATTCAGGCCCATCAGAGCAGCCTGTTCTTGCGATTAGACAGGTCATATCTGACGAGGTTTTTATGTCCAACCGAAGCGTACGAACCCAGGCAACTCTGCCATCGCAGTTCCCACACTGTTTCGTCTAAAAACATTGGACGGTGTCAACCATTGGGGGAAAATCCAAATTGCGGAACATGCAGTGTAAGAAGAGCTTCAGGAGGAGCATGTTGAGAGACGCCCGGGGCCCTCTGGAGCATCTGAGGGCGGTGAAGCAGACCAGATACACAGTCGAGGAACATGAGCGTCACTTCGAAGTGACACTCGAAGTGACTCTACACAGGCAGTCTGGTGGCGCCGTCGCCCCCACCCACCCCGCCCACAATTCAACCCCCAACAACTATCATTTATTTTTATATCATTCGTCATCCCAAATCTCAGACCCATCTTGCTCTAAAAATACACACACACACACACACACACAGTGTTTGTAGCTTACACACACACACACACACACACACACCACTGTGTGTGTGTGTGTGTGTGTGTAAGCTACAAACATTTTATATTCTGCGGTGTTGCAAGAATTTAATGAACATACCGCAGTGTAAACCTTTTAAATTCAATATTAACGGGGCCTGACGGCTGAGTGGACAGCGCTTCGGATTCGTAGTCCTGAGGTTCCGGGTTCGATCCCTGGTGGAGGCGGAAAGAAATAGGTAGTTTCTTTAACTCCTAGGTATCTATTTAACCCTGTTGCCCCTGTTCACCTAGCAGTAGACAGCTGCTACGGGCTGCTTCCTGGAGGATGTGTAAGAAAAAGGAGGCCTGGTCGAGGACCGGGCCGCGGGGACGCTAAGGCCCGAAATCATCTCATATACCTAGCAAACGTTATTGCCAGGACTTATAACTCAACACAAGCCTAGCAGCTGAGAACACTAGCGTGAGGTTCCAGACAAAAGTGCCTATCAAACTGGGCAACAATATTTGACGAAGTGTTTTCCCTACCTTAAACATTGTGGGATTCCACTCGTATTTCTAAGGTAGTGGTCAAGGTGGTGGCCATCACGAAAGATTCTAGTTTCGCTGGTCAGTTAAGGATTGGGGGATGGGACGGGGAGGAAGGAATGGTGCTCAACCACTTGGACGGTCGGGGGATTGACCGCCGACCTGCATGATGCAAGACCGTCGCTCTACCGTCCAGCCAAAGTGGTTGGTCAGCTGCTCCGAGCAACATCATGTTATGGTAATTTGGTCCAAGTCAAGCCCTGTCCTAGGCCGGGCTTGGCGAGTAGAACTCCCACAACCCACTCCAGGAGCCTGGTTGACCAGCCCAGCAACCAGGAGGCCTGGTCGGGGACCGGGCCGTGGGAACATGGAGCCCCGAAATCATCACGACTTAAGGTAAGGTATGCTCCAGAATACCTTCTCATTCTCCACCTTGTATGACCAAAAGTCACTATATTGATAGCTATACGTTTGCACAAGTTTATTTGTACGGCCAATTACGTGTGTATGGCTGTGAATATATATACAAATCGTGTATATATCAGGACTAGGACAGCCAAATCTCCTTGATGCGAGAAGCGACTCTCCCAAGGGACCGAAGATATCCAACCCAATTTGTTGTTTCTGGATTACACAGCCGCCAGCCCCCAGTCCTCACGGAAGTAATATTCTCCGCACAGGGTGATATCCCGTTCCAGACAGGAGAGAAGCGCGGTGTTGAGAGAGGAATGGTTCGTTATAAGGAAGGGGACGTACGGGACGGGCAAGACTGAGGAAGGGGAGAAGGTGGATACCTGCTTGATGATGGGGGTTCTTGGGGTGAAGGGATTGAAGAGTTTGCTACATGGCTTCATCATCTTCCACCATGGTATAACCTCTTTGAATAGGGTTACTTCTGCGTTACTCTTCAAATGAACACTTGATCTGTTCATCTCCCACAACTCAACAATGTTACCAATAGTCTCCAATCTTACTCATCAGCTCACCTAGCCTTAACACTTGCCCATTCAGGTCTGAAGAAGTTGCTGACCTGGAGAAAGTGTAAAGCAATTTGAGCAATAAAAGTTCTCTAATTACTGGGACATGAGGGATTTTTTATTGAAATCTCTAAAATGTATATCTCGCCTGCGCTACTAGGAACACATCACAATGTATCAAATCAATACGCTGAAACACCACCTTGCGAAACCAGAATGGCTGGAAGAATGTATATAATACTCTGAAAAATAGGGTTGAAATAGGTTATCTTCAGATCTTGAGATGATTTCGGGGCTTTTAGTGTCCCTGCGGCCCGGTCCTCGACCAGGCCTCCACCCCCAGGAAGCAGCCCGTGACAGCTGACTAACACCCAGGTACCTAATTTACTGCTAGGTAACAGGGGCATAGGGTGAAAGAAACTCTGCCCATTGTTTCTCGCCGGCGCCTGGGATCGAACCCAGGACCACAGGATCACAAGTCCCGCGTGCTGTCCGCTCGGCCCCACCAATAGGTACTTTAAGAAACAATAGAAAAGTCTCAGGCCCCTAATGTTTCAAAATAGCTGTGAGAATTTATGAAAGACTAGCCGACCACCTTCGACGTTAAATAGGAAACTTGATAAAACACTTCCAAAGAGTATCTGATCAACCGGGCTCTAATTCATAAGAGATGCCGCTGCACGTAATCTGACCTAACAGCTTGATTTGGCTAAGCTTGGCTTGGCTCTCTTAGTCAGAGAGCGGGCCACACGGACATTGAATCACTGAGATTACGTACCTTGAATTGTTTTCAAAGTAACCATCTCTCTCAATCCAAACAATCACGTCTTTCCTTCCACTTCCACTAATCACTCGCCTCCCTCCTGATGCAACCAATCGCCTTCCTCCTGTTCCAACCAATCAGGTTGGTTGTTCCCATTCCAACAAGGGCGGGGGTCGAGGAAGGACAGCCAGTGAAGGTCAAGACACGAGCGTCCACTACTCGACCCCACAATCGCAGCCACATTGTGACAATCCACAATCCAGAGCAACTGGTAAGTGTGTGCGGGTTGGTTCCGACTCTTCCGCTCACGCTTCTCCTTGTTACCGCCTCAACGAGGTCATCCCTAATGACCTGTGACCTGCAGGAATGACCACATTATTCAAGCGTGCCGCACCCTGATACTATCCACGGAAGGATTCCTTACACGGGTTTACATCTAATTAACAATCCAGTGGAGATAGTTGTAAACCCATTTGGTTTAATAGGTAGAACGTAGGCCTCGCTTCCTACAAGGTCGGCGTTCGATTCCCGATGGTTCAAGTTTTAGGTCACTATCATACTAAGTCGGCGCGCTCACATTATCTTGCCTTGCTTCAGCGTAAATCATGTCTTAACAACTCTTTCTTGCGACCGGTTTTCATCTGTCAACGTTAGTTATCGCTGGTTGGCCACCCAGCCGCGACGAGGTGCGACTGGCAAACAAAGCATGTGGGAGAAGCGCATGTGGGAGAAGCATCAGCGGACGCCCCCACACCGCCACCTGTCTTCAGTCACTGACTGACTTGGCGCGAAAGGACTCCTTACCTCACTCACTGTGTTCAGGAGGTCCTCACGGCTCCAAGAGCTTGCTCCGCGCCTCGCTGTAGCATCCACGCCCCCTTTGAGCGTCACCCAACAAGCCGCCTTCACCTAATACGTCGCATTTTTCACGGAGTGGCAAGTCGAGAGAACGGGATATGGCCGCGACCTCTGCCACACTGTAGCGGGGAGGTCGCTCAAGCCACACCTGCACTCCGCCCACAGGGAAAAACAGCAAAAAGTAGGTGCGTGGTCATCTATTAGCAGGAGCAGCAGGTTGACAGTGATGGAGGTGTTGGAGAGTATTTCCGGCTGGTTGACGCGGTTGGTGGGGTAAGCAGACACCAGCCCCCCTCTCCACCCCCCAACACCAGTCCCCTCTCTCTCCACACCCCCAACACCAGCCCCCTCTCCACCATATCACAGCATTGCTGGGGCGTACCTAGGGAAGGTGGAGCAATCAAGTTACCAACCTGTCCACAACAAAGTTATTCTATCTACCGACGCCAAATGCAGTTTGCGTCACTAGGTCAGTGCTCGGTGAGGCGGTTCAGGAACAGTCTTCTGTCTGTGCCGATACTTAAGAATATGGACGAGAATACAGGAAACTGCTCAGTCGACTCTATTTGGGGTATTCTTTTGGTGGTTAACGTCAAACATTACATAAGAATAAAGGAATTTCTGCAGAATCTGTAATGGTCTTGTGGGGCCACTTGGCAGTTACAGGGGGCCACCGAGCCTATCTAGTTGGGCTTCCCTTTAAGAGGTAGGTCTCTCTCTGTTCAGTCCGTCCTACTAAGGTTTCCCAACGTCATGAAAACGGTCAAATTAGTGTCCTCTCCTAACCTACCAGAGGACCCACAACAGAAAACGGGATAGTACGTCACTTTTTCCAGTTCATCCCCCCCCCCCCCCACTCTCGCTTCCCTAGTGATTGCTTGATCAGACAGGCGTTATGCGAACCACAACAGCCTGTCTCCATGTATCTAGGTTAAGCTAGCACTGTCGTACTCAACTGCTTCAGCTAGAAGCTGAAAGTGGTAATGTTAACATAAGGTAATGTTTAAGCCGCACACGTGCACGCACACGCAAATGTGGGCGATAAAGGTGCAATGAGGTGTACGCCTTTTTGACGGCATAATTAACATTTGCGTTGGTGTCACCGACTTTGTCAACGTGATAAACCTTGAGTTAGGTGACCCAAGCTACGCAAGGCGTCGAGTGAGACACATTCACTCGACGCCTTGCATGGCTTCGGTCACCTGTCTCACTCGGCGCCTTGCGTAGCTCGGAATGTGTGTCAGAGCTACGCAAGGCGTTCAAATGCATATTAAGCCAACCAAACCGACGACTTGCAGGAACATCAATTTGCAACGGTAACATTGCTGATACACTAGTTTCGTGTGCGTACAAATGTGTAGCGTTTTCTGGTAACTGAGGTTCCTCGTGTGTATAACCCATATTGGCGGTGTTTAAATGACCTGTGCATCACCTGTATATAAATTGGTGTGGGGCGTTATATGGGCGTATCGTGTAAGGGAGGATTGGGTGTATAGTGAGCGGATGGGCGTAAGGCTTGTATATATTGTGTAGAGTGCGTATCTAATGTGTAATTATATAAATGTATGTATGATTGCGTAAGTATGCATATAATGACGCATGCGTGGTGTATGTAGGTTGTGTGTGCGCGTACTCGCCTAGTTGTGCTTGCGGGGGTTGAGCTCTGGCTCTTTGTACACGAGTTGATTGACGGCTGAGAGGCGGGACCAGATTCCTGAGCCTAATGTGTACTCACGTATTTGTGCTTGCAGGGGTTGAGCTTTGGCTCTTTGGTCCCGCCTCAACCTGTGCGTCCTGTGTGTGTGTGTGTGTGTGTGTGTGTGTGTGTGTGTGTATGTGTATGTGGGAAAAAACATTAGTATTTAGTAACAGTTGACTGACAGTTGAGAGGCGGGCCGAAAGAGGAGAGCTCAACCCCCACAAGCACAACTAGGTGAATACAACAGTTAATACAGGTGCGGTGAAACCGGTTTAGATCCCCTTTCAAAGAACCCAAACTGTGGCAATTCCCCCGGAAACTTGCTAAACAGATTCCCCTCGAAGATCTGGATCTTTGCTGTGGAAATACTTACAACATTGACTCCTAAGTGGTTGAGGAGCCCTTTAGATCCAGTTCTCACAGGACCAGCCTGGCCCCGGGTCGGGCTTGGAGAGCAAGAGGCGCTCCCAGAACACACTTCCTGGTAAACTCAATATAGTGTTCGTGTTATTCTTTCCTTTCGCCGGGTTTGTTTTGCGTTCCCTGCTGTAACTTTGTTGTTGTTTGAAGAACATGACGTCCCCCTCCCCGCAGAAGTTTTGATTTCCTGATAGATGACTCCGGTTGTCGTTCTAGGTGGAACGTTTCCGGAGCTCTCAGACTACAATGGTCTTGTAGATGCTTCAATGTTTCTAAGAGATAAAAGATTTTTATCTTGGCCCAGTTTTATGTGTGTGTAACCTGTAGGTCCAAATGAAACATTTGAACCTAATGGTATTTACTGTTTCTCAGTGGAAGGCTTTGCTGATTGCGATTGCCAATTTAATAATTACAAATTCGCAATCGCAAGTCGACAATTGCAATAATCTCATTCCTAGATCATTCTCTGTAGACCACAACGTCGTCTAGGTGAAAATGACGCAACCTGAATAGCGCCTTTTGGGATCTGAGCTTTTGACGTACTCCAAACTATTGCTATTTGTTTGAAACTGATATAAATTATATATTAGCCACCAGGATATTAAATACGGCAATTTCAAACTAATTATACCGGGCCCCCACATACCCTGGCTCTGTATATCTCTTGTATTGCTTGGTTGTTTGCGACTGGTCAAGGCTTCTCCTGACATGACCCACAGGTCACAACAAAGCCAAAACGTCTGTTACTCCTTTATATATTATTTATTTACATTCACGAAATCGAACGTGTTGCCATCAGGATCACTTCCAATAAATGGTGGACAATTTTTGTGATTCATCATCCAAACAGCCTTGTCAATTTTGTGCAGCTTGTCTGCGGACAAGGGCGGAAAGTTGATATCTTGATCACCCTCTTAAAGTAGTTTATTGGTGTAGGGAGATTACGCTATTGCGGCCGGTCTAGCCTCTTGTGATGACAACTCGGCTCGTTCCCCCATACGTCCTGTGTAATTAGAGAGGCTTAGATGACGATCACACGCGCAGACTAAGGGTTCAAAGGGAGAGACATACTGTCAGAACAGGTATTCCACTGAGTGCCTCAGACATACTGACTACAGAGCCAAGCTGTGATGGTCAGCCTCCCAAGTCACACTCCCGAGGGGTATCGAACCTGGCCTCAGGGAGTAGAACAACTCTCGAACCCCTCTGCAGGTATGTGATGATAGCAAGATATATAATTACCAGCACCTTGTAATACCATACGTATCCCACCATCACCCACCCGTGGTTCAATGCTCGATAACCCTCTGCACTATATGGGACAACAGATTTCAAATTGTCTATGACGGACAAGGACATTTAATTAAATATGATGGAGGGAGTACCACCTCTGGCTGGAAGAAGGGGGGACCCTTAGCCTTGGAGGAAGCCACACATAACGCTTTAGAGGGAATGTGTATATATAATGATATATTAAATT
Organism: Procambarus clarkii; assembly: GCF_040958095.1. Taxonomy (NCBI): domain Eukaryota; kingdom Metazoa; phylum Arthropoda; class Malacostraca; order Decapoda; family Cambaridae; genus Procambarus; species Procambarus clarkii. Next base: position 9,343,834 of record NC_091221.1, read on the forward strand.
ATATTATATATACCTGACCCGCACACCTGCAAGACGGCACACCACACACACGTGACCAAATCTCGTCTCCGAATCTTCCCTGGGCTGCATAAGGCAAGATTCAGTCAGGTGCATTCATGAAGGGTTCTTTTGGCATTGCTTTCAGGTGAGATTTATGTAGGTTGAGGAAGGTTAGAATAGCTTTCTTAGGTTCAGTTGGCTTAAAAAAGATTACTTTGATTGGATTGGGGGAAGAAAACGTTTGTGTTGGGGTGGGTGGCGTGTTGGGGGGGGGTTCGTGTGTGGGGGAGTGTTCAACACGGACGGAGATATGTGGGGGGGGGGCAGATACACTAATATCTCGCTCTCTTTATAGCAGGTTGGTTACTATGGGAGCCGCTATATATGTATTGAAAACTAAGTTGTCTATATGCACCGGACTAGAGAGTTTAGGGGGGTTGCTCGGGTTTGTACGTTTCTGGTTAGGTTAGAAGGTCAAGTTTTTTATGGAGTGGCAGGTCGAGAACACTTTCGGCGGGAGACTTAAGCAACACCCCACCATCTCCCGCTCACCCTAGCCCCCCCCCCCCCCCCACAAGGGCGCCTCCCCCCCCCCCCCCCCGAAGGCACTGAGAATTACTGGAGCAAGCAGTCTCATGTTGGATTTAATCAGGACACAAACTATAGTACATTACCACCCGTCGTTGTAGACCACTCATAAAAATCCTAGAGTGGAAGCTCTTTATCTTGGAATATCAGGTTGTGTGTAAGTCCTGATTTACACATGTGGGTCTCATTGAAAGTTGCACCTCCTGTGCTACAGTAAAAACGAAAATCCCAACCAAACCCACGAGGCCTGGTCACACTTCACAGCTATGTTTTGGACAACAAAATGTTGTGGAGGGGTATGAAGAACTACCTACCTTGCGACATCCCCTCTACCATATACACCTCCCCTTCCCCCACACCTCGCTCCGTCTAGCCACCTCTCCGGGGGACCTCAAAATTGCTCGTTTATAAGTGGTGGAATCCCTGCAAGCTTCGGAGCACACAGACATGGAAGGCAGAAGAATGAAGAATCGAGGTTCACAGAAGGAGACTTCTTCTGTGAAGCTGAGGAGTCTACACCTCAAGAGGAAAGCAGTCCTGGCTTCGCCGCCCCTAACCCGGGACCCTGCTTCCTAGCCTAAGCCAGCCTGGTGTTTGGAAAGCCTCATTTCCGGCGTGCAGCTGGGTTAGCCCTGGCTCTGTCTCGCCAAGTTGGACGTGTCCTCTCACCACGCTACTCTTCCCCTGTACCCACTACAAAGCTCTTCCAAAGGATATCTTGTCCTGTATTTAATTCATTCAATCATATATACCACCTCCCCCCCCCCCACACGCGCACAAACACCCCTCTTCCTCCACACATACATACACACACACACACACACTCGCACGCACACGCACACACGCCTCCAAAACATCACGAATCCCAATTCCACATCTCGCCTCCCGATACACACCACCTCATCCTTCACACAAAACTTCACATCCTTCACAGCCTGACCCCACATACAAACATTAGAAACATACAGACATTGACACCGACAAAGGTCTTTCTAGAGAAGTTTGGAGTCTGTTAGTAAATGGACTGAACCTTAGAAATTGATGTGGTGGAGGCAGTTTCAAATGTAGATATGATAGAGCCCAGTAGGCTCAGGAACCTGTACACCAGTTGATTGGCTCTTTGTTCCATGAACTGTCAGAGCTCAACCCCCGCAAGCACAACTAGGCGAGCACAACCAGGCGAGTAATACACACTTACACAAACACATCTCACACGAGAGGCGTGTATTATTTCTAGTACACACATTGAGGAAAAATAAAATGGTTAGAAAAGCGGGTTCCAAGAGCTAATAGTTCGATTCTACACACAGCATACTAGCAACACGTGTGTGGGTGTTTACTGTCACACCGCGTGCTCTCCTTGACTGATAAAACTATCTTAAACCTACACCTGTGCCAGCAGGTTTATTACAAGGACTTACCTGTGCGTCAGCCCCAGCATCTCCATTTTCCATCTTCATGTTGGAGGATGATGGGAGCCGAGGATGGTGTCCTGACTGGCAACCGCGAACACCGGCTAGGTCCAAGACTAGCCCACGGTAACCTCTTAGGGTGGTAAGGAGTATCCCAGGCTAGTTCACAGCAGTATCTAGTGATGGGCAGTACCCAGGCTAACCCACAGAGTAAAAGGCTAGCCTGACAAGGGGCAATGTCCCAGGCTAGCCCGCAGGAAGGCTATCCTGCTATCGCGGGACCGTTCTCCCTCGTCAGCAGTATTTCTTGCTTGGCAGACCCCTAGGGCTAGGCTAGCCCATCCTGAGCCTGGCGCAGGCGTCCCGCAGGCGGACAGCCATCACCACCACCCAGACCCCGCCTCCACACACACACACTACTCCTCCATCATCATACTAACCAATCCTATCCCTCATTCACGATCCCCTTCACAACCCCCCCAGCCTTCAGCTCACTTCCATGGGACGACACTATCCACCAACACGGGAGCCAGAGAGGTTGCGCCACCCCACACTCGCAATTTCTGTGTAGCACAGATCACTATTGCCATAAGCAGCGAGGATTCAGCAGTGTATCAAAACACATCTCACTGATCACTTAAATAATATTAATAAATGAGTTTGTCCTGAAATCTAAACATATTTATTTGACTTCAGCGCGCACACTATTTGCAAATAATCGGTGAATCTGGTTATAAATTCCACAACTTTTCAAAACAAAAACTCATCCCGGAGCACTTTGGAACACTTCCATGACTGGTAAGGGTGTAGACACCACCGAGTTGCACGCTTGGCCTCGAGAACACCCACAGGATCCCTCTGTAAAAGGGGAAGGGCGTTCAGGTAGGTGTAGCGACGTTAAAGTGTAGGAACACTGGATCACACAGCCTATTTACACCAGCGTGGAGACCGCCCCACGTTCAGGCGGGCGTCTGGGCTCCCACTAGTCACTAGTGCTGGCCACGAGTCCTCTGGGAGCGGGGGGATGATGGGGGAGGGGGGGACAGGGAGTCTAAGCGCGGGGAGGGGGGCGTGCGAGAGACCGGGGGAGGGGGTAAGGATGGTCTTAAGACGCCTGCCCCATCTCACTCTCCCACTCCCTACCCCCCACAGCACCCCCTTCCCCCCCCCCCCCCCCCACACACAGTATTGTATATATTTATATTAACTTTGGAGTAGGTTCCTGGCGTATGCTAATGAAGTAGATACTACTCCATCTCAAGATACACACATTGGCAGTGTGCCATCAGAAAACGGTGGCTCCTTGTGGTAAACAACGTTGCTTTAAACAATAGGGTTCGTCATCACATTCCATAATCCTCCCCGCACCTACACTCTGACGCTGCCTGCGACTCCGTACCACCTGTGATACACACGCACGTGCACACACACACACGCAGTAACGGAGTATTTACTAGTGACTGATACCAAGTGTCAGCAGCTATTCGCCCCCAAATGTGGGTCGTGGGTCGAGATGCGGGTATGTGAAGGTGGGGGGGAGGAGGAGGCGGTGGTGGGGGAGACAGGGAGCCCCCATTCTGCCCCAGGACGAACAGTAGCCACTGGCGTCTCCCATCTGGGGTGCTGAACCTCACCACTCTCGCCGCTTCTCTCTCACCCACTCCCACAACCTTCCTCTTGGCGGTCGCTCCTCTCACCTGTCAGACTGGGATGGACCAATGTTACGTGCTCCTCCAGGTCTGATTGTTGTGCTTGCGGGGGTTGAGCTTTGGCTCTTTGCAACATGCTCACTGCCCAGTACTCGCCTACTTGTAATGTTTGGACGATGCCATTTTCACACGCGAATGCTGTCATAAAACCTTCACAGAGTAAAGTATGTCACGCCTATCCAGTGTTATTGTCGCGAATAATGTTGCGGACAATGCAATTATTACCCAAATCCTATCAACATTTTGCCTCCTATTATTTCTTCGGTCAACTCTCCATTCACAATAGTACTTGTATTGTACTCTGCCATATCCAGTTGCTAAACGATAGGCGACCCGTCCTCCTAATACCGCGACGCATTTAGACGTATACCTTACCTATGGGCAAAAACTGTCGTACTAGACAATGAAAGCGGCTCGCGAAAGTGACGTACTGTCCCGTTTTAGGTCCTCTGGTAGGTTAGGATAAGGGGCACTTTAGTACGACAGTTTCTTGACGTTTGGTAACCTTAGGAGGACGGGCTGGTTACCAAGCTGGTGTATATGTTATGCAGCTTGATATAGAACTGCGCCACTCAAGTCTTGGCCTACACCAATGCAACTGCAATTTTCATATTACAGTTGAATGCATTTCTGATTGTGTACAGATGCAAATACATTTATGATGAAACATAGCCTATTGGAATTCTTGGAATACAAGTCCAGATATCAGCTTGATATTCAAATATAAAAGCAATATATTCAACATGTAATCCTCCAATGTTTCGTGTGTATACAAAATAAAGTTCCTTTTTAATGAGAAATTGTTAACCTTCTAACCTCAGTTCTAAAATTATATTGACGTTCTCCATCATAAAGTGGTGTACAGACGGTCTAAATATAACCCCTCTTCATTGTCTAATAATAATCTACCTCAACAGCGTCCAGAAAAGGTGTGGGGTTGCAAGGTATACGCACGCTTGATATTTAGACGCCCTGCCCCAGGTGGCGCAAGTGTGTGTATGAGTCGCTGTATGGAGACATGACATTTTGGGAGTTTGGGGGAGGGGGGTGCAGGAAACTCTTGACCTCACCCACATGTTTAACCCCTCCCCCACACCCTCACACATCACCACTCCCCACCGGAGTCACCTCACTTTCTCACACAAACACTCACACACAGCACTTCTTGCGTGTGTGTGTGTGTGTGTGTAAGCCTTCATATACACCTCTGGGTGGTAATACCATGAAATTTACTATTTAGTTTTATTCCCGCAGTTCAAGCTACTCTGGAGATTGATTGGCCACCACCTGACGTTTTATACACGCTGCCGTCGGTAACGAACGACCCACCACCAGATTAAGTACTCCCACCTGATGTGTGTGAGTACTTAATCTTTCGTAATCTGCAGGCATATTACGGCTCACTATAGCCCGTGCTACATGGACATTTAGTTGTTTTTAGATTCAGCAACTCAACAACAATGCTGGCATATTCACAGGCATCACTGGCCAAACTAATAGGGAGACTCCAGGGCAGACTTGCACGGTTCCTTGTTGAGACGTCCCCTGTTCTTATGTTTGTTGACTTGTAGTGTCACTAACGCAGGTACGATCAGGCATTCTACTTTTCAATGGTTACCTTGCTTCAGAGAAAGCTTTATGGGTTTGTTGTCCTGAAACCCCTCTCCGCCCTCTCCTTAGGGTTGGGGTTGTTCTCAAGACTTGACATAGGAGCCGGGCTGTGACTCAAGTAAGTCCACTACGGGCTCGCCATAGCCCGTTCTACTTTGAACTTCTTAGATTCACCTACTGGGAACAAAAACTACACAAGAACGTGTCCCAGTTTTCACTGGTAGACTGGGACTGGTAGGTGGGACACGAGCCCTCGCTACCACCCACCTGAGAAGTGGGACGCAAGGCTCACGCCAGACTCCTGCAGCCTGGTGGTAAAATCCCAATCATCGACTCGCATCTAGGCCCGTCCTCATCAACAATAATTTCGTCAATCTAACTACCAATCCCTCTTTTTCTGACTGAAGTCCCCCTTCACGCCACACGTTCTGACTTTCTGGAATAATATGGTCAGTTGGTTCTCTCGCTTCCTGCGGTCGAATCTCACCTTTGTAAATGCTTCACTCGCATAATGAATATACAAATAAGCCTAGAATAGATGGCATTTCACTAATAATATACAACAGAAGTCAAATTTTTTCATGGCACAATGTCAGTATTGCGTGTTTGGGGGTCGGCCCAAACCAGGACGAGTATTGTATAGAGGAGCCATGGTCGACGACAAAACGACACAGTTAATGAAGAAACGACAACGTTTCGGTCTATGTTGTGATGATAGAAAAAGATGTGACTACAAAGTCATCGTCTGTACAGATGTAGACGTTCCCAATAATGTTTTATTGAACGGATTCGATCAGTAAAGGATACCTGGACGTTTTCCAGGTCAGCAAATTCTCCCGCTTTGAATAGAAACAACACACTCTAAGGTCTTTCCCCTCGCAGGTGGGATGTGTGCACACCTCAGTTCTAGCCCTGATGCTAGAAGCTCACGTTACAACATTTGTATATGCTGCCAAAGTGGCAAATATTCGAATAGCCTTCAGAAGCCAAAAAAAAAATATGTTTGATAAAAAAGCCATGTACAACATACGCGGGCCATAACCTCGATAATGCAGCACCGGCGCCTTGAAGAATATGGTGGGTATTATTAAGAAATCCCTTGTCATGAGGGGTCTAATGCTGCTTGCTATAGGAACACGCAAAGGAAGCCTAGCTTTAGCTAGTGTGTGTTATAACAAAGTATATCTATATCGGTTACTGTATACACCACTGTTAAACTAAGTATAGCGCATACCCCTTCTCTCCGGGAGGGTGGGCGTACACGTCCCCCCCCCCATCACAAACAAGACTTATATGTGATGTGTCTTAACAACAGGGCGACACTTTCTTATTTAGCGAGTGGACCCAAGGCCGAGATGTATGTGTTCGCCCATATAATATCCAATTTAAATGCAGATTGGCCTCTCAAAAGACAACATTTTCGCTGCTGACTTGGCGTATTTTGTTTTGTATAAATAATTAAAGAAATCAGAATAGACTTTGCATATAATGAACAGAGAAAGAGGGGAGAATGACGAAATAAATAAACCAAGGAGGATTAATCTGTAAATTTCTAATTGGTTTGGTGTACAAAAGAACACGTATCCTTGGGTTAAATTTGGAACTAGATCCAAAGCCTACTTAATGGGTTCAGGAAAAAGATCCAATTATGTGTGTGTATCTGTGACCTCCACTACCGCCCACAGGATGGGTATAGTGGTCAACTACCCCTCACAAATTATCCTCTTGGCTTTCACATTGAAGAATACAAAGGGGCCTAAATAACCCTCCAGATATTAATAGGCCTAAAGCCCTACCCCTCATTATACCCCGGAGTCGCTGCTGTACGAGGGAACAGCCTGGTACCACCAGGGTGCTGATATGGCATTACAAGCTCTATACATAAATATCAATGGAATGCGGATGCTGACAGATTCATCTCACTACATCTAGTGCGTCGTCTACGTTAGTGGCAATATCTATTTGAATCATTCAATCTCTTCGTTCTGTCCTCGCCAGGAATTGTGAGTAATGCGTGTCCTGTGTGTTTATTACGAGAGTGGAGCAGGGGTAAGCCAGGTGTGATGGGGGCAGCAGGTGTCGACACTAGAACACCAAGCCCCGCTACCCTGCTCTTCTCACTCCTCCAGGCCCCACAATCATGGTCTCGGGTGCAGGTCATTCATGATGGCGCGGAGCGCACAGGTTACCTATTCTGTATTTTCAGCATTCCCCTGCTTCGTACGCTGCCACTCCCACCCTGCCCTACGCCGCCGCCTCCTCCAGGCAGCCACACACGGCCCTGCCAACTAGTGGCTCGCATATCCATCTTCATCGGCTCTTAAAGATTGCGTTGAAACCACTAACTCAAATGGACATCTTGGTGCCTTTATAGACTGTCATGTAAGGAGGGCAAAATGTGTGGAGTAGCGGTGTGGTGGTGGTGGGAGTCGCCGCCGCCTCCACACTGACGGGCTCTTGACAGAATTCCAACTTGTGGGCAGGAGGGCGGTGTTGCCAGGCGCCCCACCACAACATTTTTACTGTTTGTGTGTGAGACGGGCGCCACCTCCCACCCCATACCTGCCTCCATACCTACACACCTGTCACCACCATAACCAGGGAGAGGGGCCACACATCGCGGAAACACAGATGTACACGCCTCAATGTGATAAAAGTTGGCAACACCATGCCTGGACGGCTCTCGACCTCCTCTCCCGCCAAACTGCCAGCAACCCCCTCTCCCCATCCCTCCCCCCTATCTCCCTCACCCCATTCCTCTCCCTTGCCCCCCCCACCCCATTCCTCTCCCTTGCCCCCCCCCCATCCCTCCTCAACCTTGCATGGCCGACGAGTCTTCCGTGCAAGAAATAGTGTTTCTGTACCCTCGATTCCATGCCCAAAAGGCCAACATATGGAGAGCGCACAAGGCCAGCGCCTCTGGTTGGTCGTGATCAAGAACAGTTATGGTTGCGCAAAGGGGGGATTGTGGTGGTGGTGGCCGGCGTAGTGTAGGTTGGTTGGGGAAGGTGGTGGTGGTGGCCTTGACAGTGGTGAGCACCGCGTCAAGACGGGGAAGGGGGGGTGGGGGTTGGGGAGGGCGTAGCAAGAAATGCTGACAACAAAGTGGCGAGGGAGGGAGGGAGGCGGTGGGTAGGGGTGGGGAGGAGCAGGTATGGAGCACAGGTGTAAGGAAGCACCTGGCGAGGCTCAAGACACAGCCTCCTGCCCCACTAACACACTCGTGGTGCTCTGCGCACCCCTACTCTGTTATAGATTCAGCTACTCGGAACAAGAAGTTCCAAGTAGCAGGGGCTATGGTGAGCCCGTAGTGGACTTACCTGGCCAGCTCCTCTACTACTTGTGCCTTCACATTGTGCCTTCAGCTACATATGTGAAGCAGGAGGTGTGGTTGCACGTGTTGGGACCCTTAGGCTCGGAGAAGAGAATAATTTACTTTCCAAGGAGCCGGTTTTGTACCCCAGCACCAATGACAGGTGTCACGATTCAGAGATGCGTGAAATATGACACATTTCATTTTAAAGTTGTCATTATAACATCTCTTCCCTCAAAAGCACATACCAACCCAGCATCAACCAAGCGAGGGTCAACCATATAATAAAGTGCAAGTTTCGGGTTCTATTTGATGATGCTCTTTGTCGTGTGATGTCGTTAGTCCGGCAAGGTTCCGCAAGTACGGCAGCATCTCCACGACAGCGCAAGAGATTACAGCATCACTCATTTGGGGGATCAGGGAAGTTTAACAACCTGAACAAGGCACATCTCTCGAGGTTATTACGGCCCAGACTTACCTGCCGCCACGACCTTCCCGGCCCGGGCCCACCACCTGCCGCCACGACCTTCCCGGCCCGGGCCCACCTGCCCCATCCACCACTCCCAAACAAAACAGACAGGTACGTCAGTTCGAGTGCTACACAGCCACTCCAAGTGGTGACGAAGCCTAAGCGCGAATCCCAACAGACATAACGCTACTAACCTTGCTGTTTACATTAACAGGTGTTTACAACCCCACACTAGAGCGCTCAGCCTTACACACCAACCCTAACCACTTGGACTCGATGGTAGAGCGAGCCCCCCCCCCCCAGGCTTCTTGCATGCAGGTTGGCGTTCAATCCTCGACCTTCCAAGTGGTTGGTGTTTTAGGATAGTACGGAGGGGAAGGAATGGTGCCCAATCTCATGTCACCAGAGAATACAGCACTAGAGCAAAGGGAAGAGGTGATGTAAGGCGTGGCCACCGGGCCGGCCTTAGGGAGTAGAACTACTAGAACCTCATCCAGGTACAATCCAGGTTAAGACGAAAAATCCTGAGAGGAACGGACCGACTGGACAGTTGTAGAACGAGAGGACATAACAGCGGTGACTTAAATGAGCCACAGATGTCCATGATATTTAATAAAGATAAGAGCCAGCACCTGCGTCACGGAAAAGCGAAAAAGAAAATATTTAGGAGTAATCATGACGAAAGACCTTTTTTGTGTTCTTTAAAATAGCTGTCACACAGTTGTGACAGCTAAGATTGGTTTAGCATCTCTCGTTGAAAGAATCTTGTTATCCAATGATACTTTCCAAAGACACTAGTGCTCTCTAGGGTGGAATGTTGTTTACACAATAACAGTGCCATTCATAGCTGTAGTAGCAGCTGATGTGGAGAACATGCAAAGATCTTTAACTGGCTGAATCCATTCACTAGAAACAAATAATAATGTAAGCGGTGCCAATAATTAAAAACCGTAATCTTAGCTTAGAGCACAGGCAGGAGAGATGCATATTAATTTACATTTAGAACCAGTCCCTCTAGTTTCAGGTAGTTAATTTCTAAATATAAACATTGCCTTGTACATCCTGCCACACCTTCTAATATTTCCAATCTACCTATTGTGCCTCTGCACTTTAGCAAAGTGGGAGATTATGTTAATTCCATTAAGGGCCCAAGAGTTTTCAACATTCTTCCCGCTAAACACCTCTACAGCATACCAGATCACTTAGACGCAGCTGCTCGCGGCCTGACGTGTGAACAGCCTGCTTGATCAGATAACGAACCCGCAGGCCTGGTTAGAGACCGGGCCGCGGGAGCACTGATCCCTAGGACCAAGTTACAGGACTTACAAAATGGGACACCGTCCTATTTCTCATCCGCTCTTCGGGGTCTTGATACAATCGACTTGTTGTTACCCCCCCCCCCACGCTATTGTGGATTGAAGCTTACATGACATAGCCGAAGGACTCTATTGCATCCAGATCCCATATAGCGGTGTTCTTACCGAGGGTTTCAAGTCTCGGTTGAGTATGAGTTAGGTACTTCTGAGCCCCCCCCCACCACCACCAGGTCAGACCAGTAGGCTTACTGTAGGTATCCTGAAGTGGTTGGTGGAACTATGGGGGTCCTATTTTCTTGAGCCAGAGTTCGATCCTCATGATAACATAATGATTCAAGAGAGTAAGGTTATTACCCACAATATTATAATTGCGTACGCGCGGGAACCCCAGCAAGCTCGACTAGGCAAGTACAAGTAGATGAGGAGGCACAACACGTGAAGGAGACAACACCCAACACAATATATTCTCAAGACTCGCCCAACCCAAGATTTAAATGTAAACGAGGGTGTCGCCAGGCAGTAGTTACCCCCTCCTGATGGCCTTGTTACATCTGAATCGTCTCGGCGCTCATTACGGCCCCAAATGACCCCCATGGAATACCCTTATAATGGTCTTTAAAGCCCCATTTAACTCCAATTTATTAGTATTTAAGTAAGTTACGGGTTTCTTAATGGAATGAGTTTTAGCCAAAAAATACATTGGTGAGGTATTGGAAACTGTATTTAGGTGCAATGCCTTCGGACGTGCAGGTTCCTTGACGTAGCAATAAGGCCATCTTAAGAGGTGGGCACAGTAATGTACCAGGTTGTATATAACAGGCGTTGGGGGCAATAATACAGGAGTTTAGGGCAAGTAATACAACAAGATTCTTCACGAATATGTTAGTATAGATTTGAAATAGTGAGTGACAACGCAAACTCTGAAAAATGATGAGAAACCACCTATAGTGTTTGCTTAGTTCCTTCACTTGTCGACTTCTCATATAACAGATCTCGCGTCTCGGATCCTGGTATCTTGCTCCTATCTCATAAAGTAAATTATAGAAGTGATGTAGCGGGTCTAGAGTCGTGTCAAACCGTAATACCAAACCGGAACCAAAGAACCGAAGCTCCACCCCTTACCCCCAAAGCACAACTAGGCGAGTACAAAGACTTCATTTTAAGGAGAATATCTGACCAGTCTCCTTTGCCAGTCAGACAGGTCTATACCCGGCCTTCACAATTTAACAACAGTGTTGGTAATCTCCCCCTGATGCACGTGAACCATTGTCTACTGTTGACTAATGAGAAGACATGGAGAAGAATGACTCAGTTGTTCATTATCATTTCGTCCACACAGGTGATGTTGACCAGACCACACACGAGACTGGTCCAGGACGGACCGAAACGTCGTCGTCCCGTCACCTTCTAGTGTGTGGTCTGGTCAACATACTTCAGTTGCAGGCGATGAGTCACAATACCGTGCCTAATGAGATGATACTTCGCGGTTTCTATAGTGCGATGTTGATCCAGCATCTTGAAGTACCAACATTTTAAAACAAAGGCTTGGTGTCATACATGATGCTTGAGGATGAAAGTCTTTAACAGTTAGCGAATGTCAACACGGCTGTTTGCCATTATAGATGTAAAAGACGGTATTAGGTATCCAGTAGAACCTATGTTGTCGCTCTAATATATTATACCAACATCAACAGTCGCTTACCTCGCCTCGCTCCACCGCCATTACCTGCCCTCCATATTCACTCACCTGTGGAAGATACAACACAGAAAATGTTAGCACACAAATGCAAATCAAATCACAGCATTTACACGTATATTTATCTGAAATGTCTTCGCTAACCGCCGGACACTGTGAATGACTGATGTGATCGTACTGCATATACGTGTGCAATCTCGGGCCGGTCACTGAAACAAACCGGAAGGGACTAAGCCGTGAGTCACAGCATGCCCACAGGACTCGTTCCAGTTGGAACCTTGTAGGGGACATTGCTGCAGGCATAGAGCCCTCTAGTGTGTTTCAACCATGATTTATCTTGACAAGACAAAGTGACAGTTGGGTATATTGTTGACATCAGACAACCCTCTCCAACAGACCAAAAGACGGTGGTCCACAGACAATGACAAAGCAAGTGCAGTGACAAAGCAATAATTACGGAGACAAAAACATATACGGCCGCGACAAACAAGTTATCTCGAGACAAATAGTAACGCTGTAACAAAAACAGGTTCAGGGGTGGCCAGTGAGGCAGCATATGAGGGGTCACGACCAGTTTGAGAAAGCGTCGATGGGGCTCAAGTTGTTGACAGGAGCTCACTTGCTTGTAACTTGTTGACATTACCATCTTGACACCTGAGCTACTACTGTCTGTGGCTCCTGCACCACAGTAATCGCTTCACAGATATGTGTTCCCCACGGCCTTGACAGGACATCTTGTAGCCTATAAGGGGAAAGGAAAGGACCTTATATGATATGTGAATATGTGAAAAGATAAACCTTGTAGCCACTAGTTTGCTGGCTGAACCCCTTTCCATAGCTTAGGAAAACAAGTCAGCAGTAGTCGGTTCCAGTACCCTCCCGTGTAAAAAGAAAAATTACCTTTAACGGATCTCAGGAGAGTTATTGCCCACAAATGTAGAGCATATACTGCCATCGGGTCTTCAATATGTAAGGTTAATCCCGTTATACATCATGGGCCGCCGAGAGACCTCGGGACGGTCTTCAATATTCAGGGAGCAGCAGCAGCAGCCTCCAGGGTCCTCTCTTGAGGAGTACAAGACAACTCACACCGGATGTGCATGGTGACGTGAGGCGACTGTGAACACACTGTGTGAACAGTCTAAGTCATGCACACGTTGTCTACACACGCCGGAGGCCCACCACTTAATACCACGGCTTGCTGGCAACACCCTCAACTGAATGTCCTGAATGTCCATCATATATGACGAGCGAAGCTGCTACAGAAAGTTGTTGTTGTTGTTTTTAGATTTAGGTACTGGGAACAAAATGTCCATGTAGCACGGGCTATGGTGAGCCCGTAATAAATCAGAGAGGAGAAAGTTTGGCATGTACATAGTGCGAAGGAGAGCTGGGAGTAGTGACACACCTCTGGACGACTGAGGCCAGCACACACACACACACACACACACCTACCCCTCTCTCCCCCGGACGACGCAGGACAGCAAGCGGTGCCCAGTCTGATATTGGTGCAGGAATGTGGGTTAGTTTCCGGGCTGAGGACTTTTACTCCCACGGGACCCCCCGCCCTCTCCTACCCCCCCCCCTACTACTACCCCCCCCCTCTTGCGACATTACACACCACCTCGTCCTTACACAAATCCAAATAGCGTGATGCATACAATGAACAAATGCACAAGGGCCGTGATGAGGGTTCGAACTTGCGTCCGAGAGCCTCCCAGACGCACCTTAATCGACTGTGTCTGGACGTGGTCAAATATAAGCAACCGGGCTTAGTAAAGGTTATCTTGATGTTCATTTCGGGTCTTAGTGGCCGGTTGCACTATCTTCAGATATCATACCACAACCTCCACTACCGGCCTGACAGATGGGTGGACGGCGCTTGGGGGATCGAATCCGGAACCTCTGGCCTAAATGTTTCCGCCTCCACTGGATTCGTAGTCCTAAGTTTCTTTCAACCTGATGACCCTGTTCACCTAGCTCTTCACTTACCAGTAAATAGATACCCGCAAGCACAACTAAATGAATATAGTCGGTTGTATTAGAAAGTGAACTGGAGCGAGAGAAGGGAATTATCAGGGGAAAGAGCCAAACCATTTGGACTATATAGCACTTAGAAGGGTTAGGATTTGGGATGGGACGGGGGGTAGGAATGGTACCCAACCACTTACACGGTCCGGGATTGAACGCCGACTTCCATAAAGCGAGTCCGTCGAGTGTGATTGTCAGCGTAGGCTACTAATCACTTGTTATCAAGTGACTGCAAAGATAGTACGTCTTGAGGATATCATAATAAATGAAAAGCTGCAGGTACCTCATGCCAGCGGGGTATGAAGGATGTAATGATTGGGTATTCAGTAATGTAGTGTGGGAGATCATGCAGCAGTTCCTGTTCAGAGTTCCTACAGGATTGGGTGATCCGTCACCTGTAGCCACCTGCCACAGGTAACAGTGGTTGCCAGGATCAGGTTGGGTTACCGTGTCGCACAGTCTGGTCCACGTTTTGTGCTACCCATAAACATAGATCATAGGTTTCGGACCTTAGCTTGTTTTTATACTAGTACTTTCAGGTCGTTAGATCTGATAGCAAACACTCGGGTGTCAGTATTTTCTTTCCTGTCAAAACTGTATTGGTCCAGAGATGGGGATACCTAGATCTAATTGTACTTTGCAGCCAAATTAGCGTGTAACAATGTCTATAACCCATCATAATGAGACACACATGTGTGAAGGTATCCATACAAAGGAGATTTGCTGCACAGAGTAAAGGGTTTCAATTATGTCATTTATAATTTGGAAGATAGACAGCAAGAACCTCATACTCCCAGAGAAGTTTTAGATTGCTTGAAGAGCAGACTTTGATGCACAGAATATTATTCCTCCCCCAATGTTTTTTGTAATGTACTGGGAGCTTTTTTTTTTTTTTGTATTAAGTTATGAGGTACATCTGCATTAGTGCAGCTACCCTAGACTATATGAAGTGGAGTACAGTGTGTCAAAAAAGCTAACTAGGTGATGCTATAAAATCCCCATCACACAGGATGGTTAGTCATACAGAGACATGTGATAGGCGGTCTACACTGGCAGACTCCGGATGCATTTTGAGGATATCAACAACACAAGATTGAATAAGGTAGCAGTGGTAATACAAGTCCCCATCTCGCAGGATGGTTAGTCATACAGGGCCATGTGTTTAATAGCCTGCACTGGCAAATTTTGGGTATACTGTGAGGATATCTTCAAGAATACGAGAGTGAATAAAGTAATTGCAAAGCTCCAGGTACCTCATGCCAACTGGTCTGAAAGGTCTAATAACTGGGCATACAGTGATGTAGTGCGGGAGATCATGCCGTAGTTCCTGCTCACAGAGTTTGCAACTGGAGTGCTCAGGATTGGGAGACCCGTCCTCTGCAGCCACCTGCCACAGGTAACGGTAACCCAACCTGATCCTTGCAACCACTGTGTCGCACAGTCTAGTGGACGTTTTGTGCTGTCCATAGATGTAGGTTTCAGATCTGAACAAATCATAGCTTTTTATACTAGTACTTTCAGGTCGTTGGGAGTCAGTAAGTTCTTTCCTATCAGATCTGAATGTTTGGACCAATACAGTTTTGACAGCAGAGATAGGGATACCTAGATCTAATTCAACTTCAAACTTGTTACACGCTAATTTGGCTGCAATGTCTGTCTCATTATGATGGGTTATATTTATGTGTGAAGGTATCCATACAAAGGAAATTCGAGACCCTTTACTCTGTGCATCAATTAGGTCATTTATAATTGGGAGTATGAGGTTCTTGCTGTCGATCTTCCAAGAGAAGTTTTCGATTGCTTGAAGAGCAGACTTTGAATCGCAGAATATTATTCCTCCTCCAATATTTTTTAATGTGCTGGTTGCTAAATGTAATGCTGCTAGTTCTGCTTGTGTGGAGGTCAGCCAGTTGTTTAACCTGACACTGACAGACTTTGTGCAGATATTATTTCTATAAAACCTACATGCCGCTGCAGTCCGTCCAGTAGAAGACTGGACTGAGCCGTCGGTGTAGACACAGTGCTCGTGAGATCTTAGACTCTCGATGGAGGAGGCAATTGTTTCAAGAGTGACAGCTTTGAGTAGAGCAAGATTCTCATTATCTTTCTTGGTGACAGGTGTGTATGATACTTGAATGGTGGGGTACAGATAAAGAGGAATATCAGAGACTGGTAGATTGCACTTAAAAGGAATGTTAAGTTTAATGAGATTGTAAGCATTGTTTCTCAGTCCGTCGGATGGTTCTGTGAATGGACTCTACGCACTTCACTACCCACATGAGACTCGACGCTTTGCAACGCGGTTGACTGACACCTTGCAACGTCTGCAGTAAAGTTTATTGGGAATAACCAAAGCATGGTACAATAGACTCGCATTCCACTTGTGTGCTGTTATTACTCGTACTTGTGTGTGTACTTTGATTTATAAAAGGTCATGTGTGTGCGTGTGTGTACGTCAGTTGTTGGTCCCGCCTCTATCTTACAAATTCCTGAGTCTACTGGGCTCTGACTCCATTCAACCCGTTCGTATAGTCAATATTGACTAATAAAGTGGGAGAAAGTGCGAGAACAGGTTGCTCCATTGACGGTTGAAAGCTCAACCCCCGCAAGCACAACTAGGCGAGTACTGTGACGAAGCTCGGCGCCATCTATGATCCAGGTGGCGAACTATAGTAGATGAGAAACTATGACAGTTGACCCTCTCATTAACCAGTCTGCTGTGGTGGACGGTGCCGACCAACCAGGGACAGGCGCTGGAAGTCAGTGAAGGCCAGAGAGTGGAAGAGTAGTTTGGTCGACCTGAAGGTTCACCTAGCCTTCACGGCTAGGTGAACGCTGTCGACTTTGAAGACGTCTCTAATGCGCTCAAACGCTCCACCAGCCCTCTCCTTTGCGCAGTCTCCATAAGTGTAGGGCTTAACGTGAGAACTAGTGGTGCGTTGAAGATCTTGTCAGAGGCATAGGGTGTCCGTCATCTTTGAAGCCAGCTAGCGTGAGGGCTTGACGCCGCTCTGGGTGACCTCTCATAGTGACTTGTAATATTTACAAGTACCCGTTCTTATTACCCCAGCACCGTTGTGCTATTTTATTGTTTATTGACCTTAAATACACTATTTGCACCGAGGTTGGGGTCCTGTGAACTTGACTATGATCCTATAGTTGAACCCGGTTAGGAACCCTTCGTAACAAGTACTTGTTAAACTAGGTGAGTAAACACAGACACAATTTGCTAACAGCGTGATTGACGGTTGGAAGAAAGTACTGACGGTTTTGGCCTCCACCACCAGTTTCCATGCGTTATGACAAAGAGTACTGGGAAGACGGGACACCACGAGCGTTGCTCTCATCCTGTAACTACACGTACGTAATTACATACGCACATACATCACACACTATGAAGTCTGACGCCACCACATCACACAGTTTACAGGAAGCATATCGCATCTTCATTGTGACAGTTGATTGACATGTGAGAGGCGGGACCAAGAAGGTGAAGCTCAACCTTCGCAAGCACACGTAGGTGAGGACACACACACACAAGTAACTGCTCCACACACGCGTGACCAGGATACATAGCAGCTTCAATACCATTACAGCGGCACAGATTACAAGCCGACGTAAATGACATGGGTAATTTGTTTGATGAACGGGGCGCGCGCGCACACACGGGGGTCAGGTAGCTTAGTGGACAGCGCGCAGAACTCTTAATTCTGTTGGCCGGGTTCGATTCCCGGACCAGGCAGAAACAGGAGCATCAGGATAAAATAAACTTTGCCCACTTGTGAGCTAGCAGCAAATAGAAACACACAGCACCTCCGTAACACCCAGGTACCTGTGTGTGTGTGTGTGTGTGTGTGTGTGTGGGGGGGGGGGTGGAAGTGGGGGGGGGTGGATGGAGAGGGGGGGAGTTAGTTAAAAGGCGGGCCGAAAGAGCAATTGACTGTTAAACTTGTTGGTCTGAGCTCTGACAGTATGCACCTAGTTGTGCTTGCGGGGATTGTTTTGAGGCTCATATTATATATTTTTTATGCCACACACACATTGGGGGATTTTTCCCAATTAGTGGGGGACTTCTGGTCAGTATTTCACCTGGGAATTATGTACTGTGGGGCTGGCTTTTCATGTAGTGAATCGAGAGACTAGAAGCGGAGCGTCTCAAAAGCTGGTGGCCCATCTTTGAGTAATCTTTCTAACATTGGGTTCTCTAACATTTCGATGGTGTTCCACACCCTGATGGCTTGGTGCTGCAGTCTGAACTCCTGAACATACAACCTCTATAAACAACAGAGTTGCTGGATTGTCTGATCATATGCAAAAACACCGTCCACCATAATGCAGTTTGCTGCTCTCCTTCGTGCAAGCAGTGCAAAATGTTTAGTTGGGCAGCATCTAAACAACTGAGTATCCCTCAGTACCAATAGTCTTATATAGGTGTATCTGTTCGTACTGAGGGTTCGGAATGTTCCCAGTTTCCCTAAGGATGCTTTGGCTTTATTCCTGTTCTATTGATCATAAGGGACAGACTAAAATGAAACAGAGTCCATTATTCTGCCTACCTCCGCATATTTGATCGGGCGGTTGTCAAGGATAATGGGGTCTGGGTTTCTTTTTGCAATGTGTATTATCTGCGAAACAATTGAACTTTGTGGTGTTTTATCCATAAACAGCTTTTGTTTGGAAAAATTGGTGCGTTGGTCTTGTCGGCTAGTAGCGGCTTTGATGGTCCCGATTTGCATACTATTTGGGTGACATCGTCAGCGTATGTGATGTATTCTCCATGTTGGGGTAGGTCAGCTGTATAACTTGAATAGAGTAGGAGAGAGGCAGCTTCCTTGTGGTACTCCACTTTTCAGTTCTATTACGTCACCCAAGTACCTGGCGATATATTATAGACAACAGACTGCTAGGCTTAAAGCTGCAGAGAGTAACAGTAAATCTCTCAGGAAGTCCTGGTTCGGATAAGTTTTGCACACAGGCCTAAAATAAGACGTTTCGAACCCCTTTCATCTGTTTTAGTGCTTAGAGACTATCGGTGTGATATAGACACTGCGTTGGCTATATGCTCTTAGATCAGGGCTATAGCTATATGGGCCCCTCTGCGGTTTCTAAACCCATGCTGCCTCGTGTTATTGGAAGAGAAAGAAGTATATTTTTTCCATGTACGTCACAAGTGTTTGAAAAGTACAGACCACTCCCCCTCCTCGAAGTACCGGCCAAAATATGCAGTTTGGGTTTGGGGTTTCCCTGGCTTGGGGATTAATCTTATTGTGGCATTCATGCATCTGGAAGTATGTGGGGAATAGTCAAGAGCTACATTTACTATACAAGGCATTATCCAACCTACCAGTGATTGCACTCCAATACACATTTAAGGCGCTAGGCAACGGCATGATATCACTCATGGGTTTCCAGAACGAGTGGGGAGGAGGGCTCGTTGTGAGGAGTGGGGGGGGGGGGGAGAGGAGGGGTTGACTCGGGGAGGGGCGGGAGAGTAGCCCCCCTCCCCGTCACTAAAGCCTCACTAACCAACATAACTACAACATTTGATTCCTTGCGCACCTTGCCGTCGTGCGCTCTGTCACCGCCTGTCTGTCTACACACTCAAACCTCCCTCTGGCCAGTGTCATTAAAACACTGTCAAGTGGATGGAGTAAGGGGGAGGGGGTTTAAATGTAGAGCCCAATCGACCGACGTATGTAAACTTTAAACCCCACGGGCCTTAGACCCACGACTGTGTCCTCTGTTACGTAGAAACAGCATTGAACCCCCCACCCCCCTTTACGAAATGCTATCATTTCGTGATCAACTCTTCATTTCGCTACTCGTTACTTCCAAAAGAGAATTCCTGCGAAGATGTTGGCCATAGTTGTTAACGCGTCACGCTAGCTGTTACCAGCACCCGTCCTCGTTACCATAAGGCAGCACGTAGCATTTGGTCCGTTGGTTAGGTTAAGTAACGGCTCGCCAAAAAATATCCTAGTTTTCTATGCGTGGGTTGGTAAAGGATTACATTAGGTGGGTTGCTTGGGTTCGTGGGTGTCTGACCGTTCTAACCGTAACAATTATACACGTTGTGAGCCCTTCTTTGCAACAACATGGAATTGGGTCGTGTGGTGAGGCTAATTACCACCAGTTCTCCCGTGTACCACAGACAGTATCGCACACATTAACTTGGTAGCTGGACGACCCTCCACCACCACCACACGACCATAGTAGACGACCAGTGCACTGGGAGAATTGTCCATGGTAATCGCCATTTTAATTTTAGCCTCCACCTCGCACCAGTTATTAAAAATGTACTAAATGTAAAAAAAAAATATTGAATGGTTGAGGTTGCCTCAAATGTGGCAGTGTGCCATCTGGCCTGGCGGTAGAGGGCTCCCCTGGGCCAGGCAAGTGGTCGCTGCTGTACCCTAGAGAGGGGATGGGGTGGTGAGGGTAGGCGTGTGCACCACCACTCTCTCATTTCACGTAAAGGTTGTGAATATAAATTCTATATGGTGTTTCTAGAGCCTCGTTTCCCTGAACCATCTACAGCCACTCCCGTTCCACCGCCTGCCCCGCCTCACTCGCCCTTCTGAGTTAAAATGTCTACGCCTTTTTCACCCTTATGGAAGGGAGAAGACCTGTGACCACCACAAAATAGCCGGTCACTGTCTAGGGGCAGGACAGGGAGTAGTTGCAACAGCTTGCTTGCCCAAGGCATGTGTTGCTGTTCGCAGCAGCAAGTGGGCAAATATATCACGAAGTGATATTTCGGGGAGCAGCCTAGTAGTAAAAACCTATGAAAAGTTTGAGAAACATGGGGTTCACTTCTGTCTTACCCAAGAGTGTCATTATCTTCCTCAAATCACTGAGAACGCGATCACAAGATCATACAGCGACAAACTGGAATGGAAAGGACACCATGGACAGGAAATACTGTACACTCAGACACTTGCCTGTCTCCCGTGAGCGTGGGTACAAGCGCGGGGCAAAGATTCAAACCATAAAGCAGGAGTGCACCTAAGACTATGACCATGGAGGCATCCCGTATGATGATGATCGTAAAGGTTCTCATTATGCGCTGCGGTGTTTTCCTGGGTGGTGCTGCCTTAGACGGATTCTTGTTTTATAAACGTTAGGTCGTCAGACACTGGGGAAAAGCTAAAGGAAGTGTAATAGTGTAATTACAAATATCTGTTTTTTCGTACTGGAAGACCTTATTATGAAATGTCTTCTAGGTTTTCATTAATGATAAGGATACATTCGTCAAGGGGTGAGAAATACTAAAACTATTTTATTGACCGTTCGTGAACGGTGAATAATTATGCACCGTCGTAATATAGTCGATTGAACAACATCCCATCCACATGTTAGAAAACTGAACAGCCACCAGCCCCCCATGCATGCAAACCTTAGTTGTAAATAGTCATCCCAGCTTGGTACCTTCGATAATTAATTTGCTAAAGAGATTTGCTATTTTTTTGTTACCGTATGTAGTAACGCAGCCACCACTTACTTTATGTAGTGATGCTACACACACACACAGGTGGGCCATGGGAAGCAGTTTACATTATAAATGCTGCAGTGACTGAGGCTCCCGCTGAGCTCCGGAGCTTGGCGTAGAGTGCAAGGCTAAAGACGGCATCAAGATTATTTGAATTTCAGACGCTTTTTGTAAATGGATATTAGTTATGCATGGCGGAAAAGGGGTATTGAGGAGGGAGAGTAGAAGAGGGTGGGGGTTGGGGGAGATAGAAACACGTAGAGAGAGAGAGAGAGGGGGGAGGGAGAGGGTGGGGACGATAAAGTGTAAGAAGCTGCACGTGGTGGCTGCCACCCCTGTAAGAAGCGTCATCTTTGCAAGGGAAAAATTGCGTGAATAATGCAGCCAGAGCCAACACGGCCCTCGCAGCTTCTTCCCTTCCATCTTCCTCCCCTCGTCTTGCTCTTCCTCGGTGCCAACGTTGCCACCGCCAGCCGCACCTCTCCTGCTTTTAAGATGGGAGGACGCAGGAAACAAAGATAATTACCCAGAGAGAGTGAGAGCGCTGAGCCAGTATGGCTATATAGCACTAGGAAGGGATATGGGATCAGGATGGACGCTGGGATACGAGGACGGAGGGGAGAAACGGCGCCTAACCACTTGCAGGGTCGGGGTTCGATGTCCGACGGTGCACGAGAATACACATTAATCCACACAATGTCAGGAAATACTCGTACCCTGTACCGGTGGTCAACAGGGTACACCGGTACCACCTTTTGCTGTTACTGCTGCTGTGTCTTGCATTCATAACATAGTTTGTTTAACAGTTTATGAGTGTTGTACATTAACAAGATTAATGTAGCAAACCCAATGAATTGGCTTCAATAAACCTGAATAAGACACACTTGTGTCACAGGTGACTGGATAGTGACACCGTGGGAGGTGTGGTTCCCAGCATCCCGGCTAAATACCAGCCCGTCTTTAAACATGGGAGCTCTCACCGCCGGACCTGGCTCACAGACTAGTGAACTCACACACCCGGTACTGGTGTGTGTGTGTGTGTGTGTGTGTGTGTGTGTGTTGGTACTGGGGTGTGTTGACCTAGCTGAGCTTGCGGGGGTTGACATCTGGTCTTTCATTCAACGATCATTTTTGAGAGGCGGGCCGACTGTTTTCACCCCCCCCTCCCCTTCCCGAAGCAGCCCATAAGATACCTGGGAGTTAAACAAGTAAATAGCTGTGTACCTGGGGCATCTGCCTCTGTTACCAGTAACCAGTTTGAGTTTGTCACCCTCATGGCCATTTGTTTTCCGCCATTGCCAGGGATGAAGCCCGAACCCTAGGGTTACAAACCCCGTGCGGTGTCCGCTCGGCCACCAGGCCCGTGTGTGTGGGGGGGGGGATGATGAGTGTCGAGCATCTGTTCTTGTCGAAGCCATTCATGACCGCCTTGCATTTCGATCAAGTTAAAAATCACATATACATTTCAGATCAATTTCTATACACGCTTTGATATCTTGCGGAAGTAGTCGGTATGAGTAAGGGGAGGAGAAGCACCTGGTGTGGGCGCTCGTGAGGCCTTGAGCCTTGATGATTGGCACAATCTATTGTCAGTGGTGGAGTAGGTGTCTGGAGTGAGGGCAGGACATTGAGAGGTCCTGTACACCTACCTTCAACACCAGCTGCCACCCAGATGGCAGTTCCCACTATGCAATTACCGCCCACTCCTCCCGTCTCCACCACCCCAATGAAAATGTCACTCTTTAGACATATTCTCACAGGCTAGGTCAAATTTATTAATCTTGTATTAATAGCGATATGGAATGGGGTTCGGAAAAATACAAGTCTCATATTCCCCTATTGCATCCACGTATTAGTTTCATTACGTCAATTAGGTGACAAGAGCGGCCATTGTTCAGGAACAGTCCAAGTCCACGTACCTCATTTATGTTTACAATCCTGGTGTCTACCAAATAGGCGGTTGTGGAACAATTCTTGATGTAAACTTATGTCAAATATACACAATCGTCATATATATATAACCTAATTATAATAAGTACTTATATACTTTAGATAATTATATATAACATTATATATATTGAATTAGGTACCTCAACGTGTTTGTTCTCACCCTGTTAAATACACAGATTTAGGTTACAATGTGTTGGAGATGTTATAAACTCAGAGATAATAATCCTTTTATTGACATCCATTACAGTTCCAGCAACTTATTTTAGGGAGACCCAGATCATGCTGAGAGGAAGAATATTTCCTAGTGCTTCCGAAAGCATCCGGCGGAACCGGGTCTGGCCAGAGTGAAGAGGTTGCCGCCCTGGAGTCCACTCCCTGCAAGACGGTCAGTCAACCCGCACCTCACCTTACATCTATCTGCAGCTTTGCCGTTTACCCGGAGAAAGCAATGGGGTACTCACTCCCACAGGTCGGTCCCTGGGGGGAGTGATTACGTCCAGGAGGGTTTCTTCAGGTGCCCATACTTCCCCAACGAGGCTTAACACATTCCTGGAGCCCCCCCCCCCCTCCCCTTGCATTATGACTTTACCCTCATGAGACGGATGTGTTAGGAAATGGAAATTAACTGAGAAAGACACCAATGCTTCTGTGTGGTATAATTTGATAGCTACCCAAATTAAGGTAGTACATGTTACCTTTCCTAGAGCCTCGGGCAAGGCGACCTCCACCCCTTGCATGATGGTGGACAAGCAACTTTAGGCTGGGTGGAAGAGGCGTCGAGACGCAGGCTATGAGGGCCTGGAGCTGTTAGAACAGAAGGATGTAACTGAGCGCTTACCCGTGACTACTCGATTATACAGACCAATGTCAGTAACAACAGCAATGGCTTGCAGCCTCCTGAACGTGAAAGTGTGGCAGATACGTCCTGTAGTTAGACATCTCGCCCCAAAATGACAATCCTATCCTATCAGCGGAAAGCTGTCACTATAGGCGTGTGTGCGGGGCACAAGGCGGCGCCGTGCTCCTGAGAGCCTCTCCTCGTTCAGGGCGCCCCCTGCGGAAAGCTCTCTCAAAAACCATGTACACGTGATGCGATAATACGATCGTGTGGTCTGTTTGTATGGCATCCAACACCCCCTCTCCTGACCCCCTTTCTCCACACCGTCATCATTCAATTGCGTTACCACAGCCACGGTCTCAAAGATTTCCGCACTGGGAGCTTCACATTCCTAGAGTTGAACGGAGTTAAACGGCGATGAAATTGTAAACCATCTTGCATAGTGTTCAGTACCTGCTTGATACCTGCTTCTCCGTCTACGCAGACGGCAGCAACTGCTGGCTGTTGACACCTGTCTGGACGATATCCAAGACATTATACAAGTGTGTTGCAGATGCGTTGTAATAATATACTAGTTGTATTGTATCCAGTTATGTGCTATACCGTGTCGAGTATACGCTGTCAACCGCTGCTGTATGACTGCCGTGTCCTAGGGCACCGCTCATGACGGTGTTGCCACAGGCGTTTGTGTACTGCACACTACATAACTCAAATGGGGCCAAGTGAAGATATTCATAACTGGTTTGTCTATAAGGCGCAGTTGGCAAATAATCTACTTGGGAATGACGAGTCGTGTGATCAATGGTGTACTGGCAGTCATGCCCACACGTGTCTGTTTACTCCCTCAAACACACACCGGGCAAGAATACCGCGATGTTTGTCAAAGCCATAGGTTTACTGCTGACGATCACCTAACGTGGCAGAGGGCGCCGCTGGGGCCCACCAACCACACAATGCTCCTTAACCAATTGTTTGGTGAGTGAAGTAAATATAGCAATAATATGTGATTATTCTCGTGACAGACACGAACCTTCGTGTACTACCCGAGCGAGCACCATGCGCCTCCCACCCCACACCCAGTCCTTACACCCACACCCAGTCCTTCCTGTTCTTTTGTTACACCCACACCTTGAGGTTATCTTGAGATGATTTCGGGGCTTTAGTGTCCCTGCGGCCCGGTCGTCGACCAGGCCTCCACCCCCAGGAAGCAGCCCGTGACAGCTGACTAACACCCAGGTACCTATTTACTGCTAGGTAACATGGGCAAAGTTTCTTTCACCCTGAATGCCCCTTTGTTTCAGCCTCGTGCGGGAATCGAACCCGCGCCACAGAATCACGAGTCCTGCGCGCTATCCACCAGGCTACGAGGCCCTGAGGGACACCCCTCCGCCTGTAAGTACATAGCCCAACAGAACAGCCACAGGCGAGCGGCGCCAGACAGGTCAACTGAGGTGTGAATTGTGCCATGGTGTTGCGGCGACTGTCTCGTGGTTAGCGGTCTCTGTGGTCAACAGTCACGAGGTTGTCACATACGAGGCCGTCATGATAATGCACTGGGATTAACCCTTCCACATCACATGCACGCCCAAGATCTCAAGTTCAGCTGCAGAGGCGAGATCACTCGCTCCTCCCACTCTCCTGTCCTTCGATGTCGTCTCAAGGGAAGACCCCCCCCCCCAGACTGTGGCTCAAGGTCACGTGTAAACTAGTACAGAACCTGTATTAGTAAGTACAGTAGTAAAGCACGTTACCATACTGCCTCTTATGTTCCCTATTTGTTAGTAAAAGTATTTAAGTCATGGAAATAACACACACACACACGGGAAATTAAAACAGGAACTAGAACAAGATACGTCCCCTTTGACCCTTAGTGATATTGGGCTTAATTGTATTAGTGACCTTAATTATCCAGTACGTCTCCCCCGTCGGTCCCTCAGGAACAAGGCAGAACAGTAGAATACACAGTGAGGTGTGTCAGTACTAATAGTACACCCCAAGGGGTTTCCGGAGTATTGGACAGGTGTAAGGAACAAATGTAGATAGGATCCTGACCTGTCCCGGTAGGATAATTTACGATAAAGGTACAAGTCCTACGTTTTCTATCTCTGGTCCCCTGTCCGGTAAACACAACGCTGCCACCACCATAAGTCATTGTCTTATAAGAAGGCTGTGGTAGCTAGAGACACACATTTGATCTCTCACTCACTCGTTCTCTCCCTCTCGTTTCTTCGTTCTCTCTCTCTCACTACTCCTTTAAGATGCCTGCACAGATATTACTCAGTCTATAACTGAGTAATTGTTTAGGTCCTCGCGTGACGGCGCGTGTTAACAAGCCATCTTGTAATATATTGAGCAGCTATTAATATGCTGATGACCGCTTGTACCTTTGTAATAACGGGCGTGTGATGGCGGATAAGAAAGCGGCATCCAACGCCCACACCCGGTCCAGCTTTTGAAATGAAAAAGTATTTGTGCGCGCTTTCGTAGTAATTGAATGTAATGTTACCAATGTGACCACAAATTACATAATCTTGGTCTAACATCAAGTACCTAATTATGACCTTCTGTTGTTAATTACGAATTTAGTTTGATTTTTCAAATTAAGCATTCCCAAAGTTGACAAAATGCCTCGGAAGAGATTACCTCCAAAACTTTTCCCGAAAACGGCGCACACGCACGGAAGTAAAGCAAACACTGAATTACCTGACCTTTCAAAACTCAGCAAAAAATCTATGGTATACGGAGAGCCTAAAGATCGGATGGTATAGTTACAGGATATCACAATAAGTGCACAGGTCTAAATGTACAGGTAACAACAGTCTGCCGGTTCGGGAACTGTTAATGTCTATGCCTTTTCTTCTATTGGTCATCTAATGCAGCAGAGTCCAAGAGCAGGCGCTCAACCAAGCCGTTCTAATTAGGTTAGTACAAGTGTGAGAGTTCGTACCCACCCATAGGAGAGAGGTGGTAGAATGGGGTTGGGGGGGGGGGGATGTGTGAGTGTTCCAGTTGAAGATTAAATTCCTTCATCTGGTCCCCTTTATAGCCAAGTGCGTGCGTGCGCGTGCTCCATTCAGGCCTAAATGTCTCCATATATTTCCCTTTACAATCTCCACCCTTCCTCCGTCCCAATACAACTCTACCACCACCAACACGATGGTGGTGGAGACAGACCACCATCCTCCTGCTGGTGGAGGGTTGTGGTCTACACCACAACCCTCCACCAACAAAAGATTTGCCCTCCATAAATCCAGTTTATCACACCCTGGGGCCTCGCCTCAGTCGACAGTGTAAACCCCCCAAGCTGGAACACTCGCCTGGAACACCAATACCCAAGCTCACTTTCACTCCCTACGAACCTCTCTCTCTCTCTCTGTTTGGTACGTGAATTTTTTCTGTGATCGATCACCAACATTAGTTCCCACCAATACTTACACATGTTCGAACAGCAGCCTTGGAATTTATATTGAGCACTACTTGTACATTTCCAGCCACACTCCAGGAATGTATCCATGTACATCTCCAGGAGTTTACGTTAATGCATTTCCAGGTCCTACTGATGTTTGTCTGGAAGGGTTTGAGAAACTACGCGAAAACGCGTATGGGTATAAACTCCTCCACCTATAAAAAACACCTCCGCGAGTGTCCTTGAGTTTGGCTACGAAGAGCAAGGAATGACTCTACCTGGAAGCGTTTCAGATTTCAAATAACAGATTCCTCAGTAGAATACAAAGTTTTGAATCGCTGTGTCCAGCTGTCAGCAACACACAGTGCGACTGTTGCTGCTGCTGCTGTTGCAGGTTCAGGCGACTGTACCTCGACACTACTGCCGCCTGCAGCTCTCCCGCTGAATGTATAGAGGTACTGAACGATGTGATTGAGGTAATAGGGTCAAGAGGATGGAGCGAAAACGATTGTGCCAAGACCACGATGATTCAGTTGAACGGCAAAATGGAGGAAGAGGTGCAACAGAGAGGAATGAGGGGAGGAAGACGGCAAATAAGATGTATTGTAACTAGGAGCGCCCATTAGAATGACTTCCATTTAGGGAGAGTCACACAGGACTTTAATGTTCCACAATATTCCAAAATAATCTCCCACAATATAGGTGTGCATTTATCATCACCTAAAATGTGTTTATTTACCATCCCACGAAATATTTACAAAACTTGCCTTAGGGAACAGCGGATATCCATTATATTATTGTTGTTCTTCGACAATTTTACTGTGGAAGAACAATACTTAATGATACGGTCTTGCCCGAGTGAGAGAGAAAACGGGCCTGCTTGATAGACAAATGCAACTATCACCGACGTATGAACCCCTGCAACCCTCCTAACCTATCGCGGGCCATGATTTGAAAACCATCAGTAATACGGTCTCTACTACGAGAATAAAATCAACAAATGGTCCCCCCCCCACCTCTAAGTACAATGGTGGAGGGGGGGAGAGAGAGTTGAAGTGTCGACACGTATTATTGTTTAACCCACATTCTACATGAACACTTCACAACATTAGGATTGACTTACAACCGAGAATAATGACATTATGCATTCCGGTATCAAATTAATGGTACATTGCTGAAAAAGATATCTGATTACTGTATATATAGATTTATTTACAGTATAGAATGAATGAACAGTTTTATATCTCGGTATATTTGTCACCATCACAAGCAGTGATCTTATGGTAAACAAGTACACACACGTTAACAAGGTGTGGGGACGGGTAGGCAAGAGAGTAAATTGGGTCCCCTTCCCCTTTGTTTTCGAGAGATGAGGGGGGATAGATTTTGTCATTACCACTTCCTCCTCCCTCACTTCACCCGCCTCTCTAGGGGCAAGATACCTGAAGGTAATTTGCTGCAGGAGATGATGACAAGCTGCTGGGAGTGAGAAACGGCACCATCACCACTACCACCACGAACAGCACCATTACCACCATCACCCCTACCATCAAAGATCAGTAGATCTCCTGTTGTCTTACTTTATAGAGGGGAACGCCTCTTGGAGGAAAAAAAGTTCAAAACAAATTTGTCAAGTAGATAGCAATGGGCACTGTGTTTGTTTTCACTTAGAAGGAGGTTACTGAACACGTTGTTTGACACTATTGAGGTTCAGGCAAGACACTTGTTTTGTACTGTGCTCTGCATCTTCACACATTCCATGACCGTAGTAAGTGCATGGAAGTTGTAAACATGGCCGCGTTGACAGCATTGGATTAGCTGTATTACTTTATTACACACGTAAGTGGAGGAAAGCAGTAGGCAGAAAAATGACAACAGCTTTAATATAAAAACCACAGCTTTGCAAATCCAGTTAAAATTGTGAACTACCATATCCATCATTTCCAACAATTTGATAGAAACAAATCGTTTGAGTTTCTATGGTTTGAAAATTGTACACGGTGCAACACTTAAGCACTAGGATCTATATCGGGATTAAGAGACAATAAAACCGTGTGTCAGCAGCACATGTAAACAAAAGTACATAAAAGCAAATGAAAATAGTTTCTGTTCAACTGTCGATACACCCCAAGCTCAGTGTCCCGTGGCTATTTGACTCACCTCATGACCTAGTCATGGTAAGCCTCCTCGCATATATTAACATAAAATAACATTAACACGTACTAGCTACAAAACTGCGGCTGATTTCACTTCTATAAACACAAATTAAATAGTTTTCTGTAAGATTGGCAATCATCAGTTGCGCGGAAACAATCATTTCCCCTGCTATATTACATGCCAGAGAAATGTGTGGTGTTTTTTCTGTTACCTTTCGAGTTAGGAGCGCTGCTGGCCAACACAACTATAAGGCTGATCCACAGAACCCTCTTAGTCTGTCGTTTATCCTCAGGACGAAATGAGGGACCTGAGGGAGGACCCACAGATGATAGTTTGGTTGAGGCGGACGTGTGTGAAGTCCGCCCTCAAGCGACCTAATCCGGCCACAACCACCTGCGTGTGGCGAGGGGTACCCCGCAGGTCGGTGCTGCAAGGGACGGCTCGCGACTAGCCTGCGTGGTGGGATAGGTATACCGATATACTGTCGCAAGTCATCGAGGAGGAGGAGGAGTATAATACCGTCAGCTGGTCCCGTGTTTCACACACGCCACGAAACTGGAGAGGAACACGCAACGCGGGACACAAATGGGAAGGGAAATGAACCTTCAAAGTTTGTCCAAGAAAATGGAAACAGGGAAAAAAAATGAACGATGAATGTGAGATAATAAAAGTAAGGAAGGAGAGTGTAGAGGCAAAACTGGCTAGAGAAGACGAGGGTGGAGAGAGCAGGAGAGGAACAAATCGGTCAAGGACGAGCCGGTCGGCCGAGCGGACAGCACGCTGGACTTGTGATCCTGTGGTCCTGGGTTCGATCCCAGGCGCCGGCGAGAAACAATGGGCAGAGTTTTTCACCCTATGCCCCTGTTACCTAGCAGTAAATAGGTACCTGGGAGTAAGTCAGCTGTCACGGGCTGCTTCCTGGGGGTGGAGGCCTGGTCAAGGACCGGGCCGCGGGGACACTAAAGCCCCGAAATCATCTCAAGAGGTTTATATGCTCTCTTGAGGTTATCTTGTTTTTCACAAGATAAGAGGTGGGAAGAAGTAGAAAGGATTGGATTAACATGATGCATCTACTCTTATTTTTTATTTACTCTCTCCTTTTATTTATGTCCCAAGAGAAACAAAGCGAAAGCTGTCAGAAACAAAGGAGTTGAAAACATTCTCCAGTGTTTGTTTCTTGTGCAGGGTAGGTGCTTGTCTTTTCACCGTCAGTGTGTGTGTGTGTGTTATTCTTCTTTCCACGTGGATATGAAAAATACATGTGGACGAACCCCCCTCCCCAAATGTGTAATACGTATTACTTTACTATAGAATGGTCATACGACAATAATATGGGCAATAACAAGTTTGTTTTGATCTCTCGAGACATAATTGTTTACCGGCCATAACTGAGAACAATATTCCAGCTGGTACAAAGTGAGAGATTTTTAAGGGGCAGTTTAATTCTACGCACCATACACTTTACGCACCATATTAGGATGTCAGATCAAGGGGTTGATCTTTAGTTATCTTTTGCACACTGTTGACTATAACATCCTAACTGAACACAGAGCTTTTCAGGATGGATGATCTGGATTTTACTATCCCCCCCCCCCACCCCATGATATTGTGATTAATGTAAATCCTAAAGCTGTGTTGTTGGCCAAGGTGAGGATGAGACAAAGTCTGTTGTCTGCTTCAGTAAAGGGCACAGCAAACCTCCTAATAGATATTCTGTGCCCTACTGAATTATATAAATCACGACTCCATTAAACGAGTTGCAACTCCTGCACTATCGTTCTATGAGTTATTTTCTAATTTACCAAACTAAAAACCATTACCATACGCGTTCTGGCAGGATTGCTATCAAATGTCATGTTTGTAAACGTAGAAATAGTTGTCCATCATTAGTCAGCATTTGTCTGACATTCACAACAAGAAACTATATATTACATTAATCTATGAAATGGCAAATATATGGCTGCTGGCTCATCGTGATCCTTACTAATAGTTAAACTAGCGAACAGCATTCATTAATGTTTATGATTAAACAGTTATTTATGTTAGTTATATGAGTAACTAGAGTTGTATACTTTGACAAAGGGGGCAGGATTTGAGACTAGGGAAGCAAGAGTTATCTTCCATCACCTCGCCTTAGTTTGAGAGAGGCCATCAGCACTAACTGTGACCAGAGCGTGTAAATGGACAAACCGTGCCAAAAGATAGAGCAGAGCCAAGAGGGCCAACAGAGGCAGCAGACATATGGCCCTCATGGGCTGCGGTCACAGAAAAATCAATGCGAGGATGAGTGGAAGTGTTGACAGGTGGAGGGCAGCCGACCCGATCACGCCTCCTACAGCCACTCCCTCGATGATGTCATACACACACTCACACAGGTGTGTCAGCATCAACAGCCAACATAGATGGCAGCAAACACGAGGAATCAGATTAGCATTATACTGCCAATCGTGTAAAGGCAAACCCACAAAAAAGGAGACTTATCCACCCTTCTCACTGTGACTTGAGAATGGGGGAGTGAGCAGCAAGGCTTGGTATTTGGGACCCATCTCGAACGTCTAATGATGTATTAAAAAGACTGAGCAAGCGGACTCCTATTGCATTACCTTTATCCTACAAGTTCTTCTGAATCTTAGAAAATCGTTTGTTTTAAGATTTTCTGCCTACGTCAACCTAATGCAGTAGTTTGGGATGATGGCGAAGTCCAGCAGCCATCTTTTAACCCAAGTAAGTGTATGATGATGAGAGTGTGTACTCGTTTATGTTTTGCGTCACATCGTTCCATTGCCCAATGACAGAATTCCCAATCCAGTGTCTTCTTTCACTTATAGAAATTGGGTAAAAGAAAGGAAGGATGATGAATCTGGAAGAGTTGTTCCCTCACACAACCAATACACACAAACATTTTATTTAGAGGGGAGTGAATACAGTTCCGATAAACAACCAAAATCTCTCTCCGATTCGTGTAGTTGCCTTCCTCGTATGGAGTAGGTGTCTTCCAGAAGTACCAGCACCGGTGACGCCACAACTACGAGTCGCTGCTTATGTTACGTACTTGTTCACTGATCACGTTATAAAGAGCTAGACCTCATTTCGTCAACAGGAAGAAGGCTAATGAACAAATTCCACAAGGGCCGTGACGAAGAGTCGAACTTGCGTCCGGGAGCATCCCAAACACAGTCGATTAGGGCAGAGCTACCACAGGGTTAAAAGGGTTGAAACCGAAGTTCTCCGAGAGGCTACGGGATCCAGTAAGTTCAGTAGATCACACACACCGAAGCACAAACCATCACGTTAGTAAGGAAGAAAGGTAGTTGAGCGTAATTTATTCTGAAGGCCAGAATCTATAGTTAAACATTTCGGCTCGTACGCGTTTCCAGCTTGCACTTGTGTAGGAACATCTCAAACGTTCCAAGAAATAGTCGGACGAGCTGACTCTTCAGCTGCAAGTGGGAAAGTGAGTAAATCTTGTGATCATGTCTCAAAACGCTGTAATGTACCTGTGTCTTCTCTCCTCCACGGTTGCGAGATATAGTTCCCTTAATCTATTCTCACTGTCAGACGTAAGAGGGCCGAGCACTGACACTACAACAAGTTTCCAGCAACTTAACATTTTGGTTTTATGAAGCACATTAAGGTGCAGCTTCCAGGTTGTTATACCAATACAGCCTTTGGTGCTGCATATACAAGCCAGTATAGATTCGGTAATGTTTCAAGGCAGATTTCTAAATGACGTGAGCGTCCCACATGGTGTCGACAAGTGTCAGAACATTGCCTTCCCCTTAAGGTACACACAACCACCACCACCACCAGGTGAGTTGGCATTACGGGTTGAACTGGCTTCCCCCACCAACTCGTCGGACTACTACTCCCGTTGTCAATGTTTTGTTTGACATGTAAACTGTATTCTTTTACTCGATCCCCTTTTTCGTCCCCTCCAAAATTATGCAAACGTACAAAAATGTGGAAGAAAGTGTAGGCGCGCGAATAAATGGTGTTGTGTTTGTATGGTGCACGCATGGTGGAGTCTCACTGTGATCCACACACACCCCAACCGAGGGCGGGGAAGTGATAGACTGTGTGCGTATGTGTCCAGCAAACAATAGAGAGAGATGTAGGGGGGCCTCGCTCTCTTGGGGGAGAGGTCAGCCAGCTCAGGGGAGGCGAGCACCTCCACTGGAGATAAACAAAGCGGCTATACGAAATTAAAGCAAGCCTTCCGTTAAAATTCATTACCGTAATGTTGAACTTGACACGACCGTCTAACAATGAGCGTTGGGAATCATATGTCCGGACGCAAACAATTATTCGAGTTGCAGGTTTCATCTGATATCACAAGACAGTGAAATACGGCAAGGCAATTCCATAGACTTCATCACTCGAGTTATTAGACCTTTCAGACCAGTTGGCATGAGGTACCTTGACCTGTGAATAAAGTAATTGCAGATATCCTCTCTCGTATTCTTGAAATCACATGGCTCTGTATGACTAACCATCCTGTGTGAAGGGGACTTTGCGTCAAAAAAGCTGACTAGATGATGCTACACTGTACTCCACTTCATGATACATTAGGGTAGCTGCATTAATGCAGCTACCCTAATGTATCAACACACAAACAAAAGAATACTTGTTTTCAGTCGCTTATGCTGACCATATGTTGGGTTACCGGCAGCTGTTTAGATCCGAAACCCCAACATCTGTGCACACACATGTCTTTGGAGACTTGTCACCTGTACCCAACTGCCACACTGCGCGAGCAGGAACCGGACATTCAATAATAAAGTTTGCTTAGTGCGTTATAACGACCCAGTCATTGGACCCTTTACACCTGCCAATATGAGGTATCTGTAGCTGTACAATAACCTTACTCAATCTCCAGTTCGCCATTGCAGCCTACTGAAGAACTGATCACAATACCCTGAATAACCATCGAGCGAGATGGAATATGAGGTGTTTCAGTGTGAAACATATATATTTGGCATTGGTGTATCTGCATGTATATAATTATATAAGAAATATATTATATATATATATATATATAATTATAATATATAATAACACTTAGAAGTACAGTGACTGACTACACTGTCACCGGTATTGAGACTGAATTAGGATTTCCAGACGAATCTCGAGGACCACGACACCGGAAGGGTTTTCGTCACCGTGGCCACCTATAAACTTCTCAGATATCTCGGGACACTGGAGGCTCCAACCCTCTTCCTCCCGATTACTACGTGGCTTTAGATAAGGCGTCTCCAACTTGAAGCACTCTCGATCACCCCGACCCCCTTCTGTGCTCCCAGGGTGAGGGAGGAAGCCTACAGAACAAGATCCATACGGTGTCTTCAGTGTGCGCTCTTACGTCCTCTGAGCAGCGGCCCCGGGCGCCACCTTGTCTGCTGGCGCTACCGTCAGCAGACACACTGGCGACCTTCTCTGCTTGATTCCATACCCACCAGGCACTTGAACAAGGGGGGCCTATACCCTTCTCATTCCCCAAGACAATGTTTATCTTGAGGTTAAGCCACGAAATCATCTCAAAGAGTGTCCCCGTGCCCCGGTCCTCGACCAGGCCTCCACCCCCAGGAAGCACCCCGTGACAGCTGACTAACACCCAGGTACCTATTTTGCCCCTGTTACCTAGCAGTATAGGGTGAAAGAAACTCTGCCCATTGTTTCTCGCCGGCGCCTGGGATCGAACCCAGGACCACAGGATCACAAGTCCAGTGTGCTGTCCACTCGGCACCAAACATAGGAGCCGGTCGGCCAACTAATGGTAGAATTTCCTACTGGAAGAGTAAGATTCCATAGTGTGTTCCCACTGGTTCCCTCCCAATTCTCAAGAGTTAGGGGAACCTCACGTGACCAGCCTTCTCGAAGATTTCTCGCGCCAAAGTTAAGCGAGGCGCTAGACGCCCTCTCAGGCGCTTGCCAAAGACAGTCACGAATTTTCTCCGACTTTTCCACAAATGTAGTGGCATTGCATGTCTCGGGGGGTCTCAACAATCACATTGAACCTCTTAGAAAACTGTGTTATACATCCAATGCTCTTCTGTTGACGAATATTTCTGAAGCATTGCTGGAGCCTTACGAGGAGCGAGGCCGCCAACATACCCACCTGAAGGACTCGGTACCGCCGGTCAGAAAGTACAATGTAATGAAATAGGTTGAGGAAACTGCTTTTCATTTATGATGATGGGTCTTGGTCAATCCGACGGAGCACTATTGAACACAACAGTCCTGTGACTGGGCCCAAAGAGCCAGATCTCAATGCTCCACAGTCAGATCTGAGATTTAACTCCACTCCATAGTGGTCTGTCGGGAATGTCTCCAGAGTTACAAGCCCAACATGATTAACAACTACTAATGCTCTGTTGAATCTAAGTTGAAAACACGTATGGGGCAAAGATCTTGCTGAATCGACCAGGAGTCTTAAATACTCAGGCGGAGTATAATAGAAACAAGCAAAATTTAGTGGGCCAGCCACAGGCTTAGGGCCCGCACAGGAATATCCATGCACAACCAACACCCCCCCCCCCACCACCAGCACAAGCCCCCTACACCACCATAATTATCCCCATCGATTAACCCCCCCACAAGTTACAGACCCCTCGATCAGCCCCCATGCGACCAACCCCACCACAAGCTCCCGCCGTTTACAGTCAATCGCCCCACCCACTACCAGCGGCTGGCGTTGGTGGGAGGGGGTGTGCTGGTGGTAATCAGGGCCAAACTGTTCACCCGGACACATTCCCCAGCATCATAAAGTGGCCGACACAACAGTCGGGGGACACGCATGTGTCGTCTGCTCCATGACAAACCCGTGAAAAATCAGACACCACGTGGCCCCGTGCCACCAGGTGACTGTACTGACACCCAACGTGGGAGACCCGGCCTGGTGTGAGACCAGTCACCCCGGCCACCAATGACTACCTACCCCTATTCTGGCAAGGACCTCCTGCCTCTTGGCCTTGGCACCAGTTACTGACCCAACTCAACTCTAATACACGGCAGGAATAACACCAAATTATTAAGAGCCCTCCCTTTGCTAACTAACGTGTGCTCAGTCGTTTTCAACTACATAACAAAAGTTTTTTATCACAGGAGTATTCTGGCGCAGGCCCTAAGCCTGTGTTTGTTGTGGTGGTTTAACTACTACTAACGTTGTTGTCCTGGTCCCAACAACCACAACGACCACCTGGTTCCAAGGCGCGCGTCTGGGTAGAGGGCAGGAAGCAGTGCTGGGATATATCACCCACTCCCCTATTCATACCTCCGATAATCTCCCCCATCCATTACCTAGTAACGACCAAGACCATCCATTCTCTGCCTCCACACCCACGTTCAATACACTGCTCCCTACACCAGCGTACCGGTACACCACTGTACCCTACAGCACTGTGCACCTCACAACCCTGCCGCAGGGTGTAGTGGCGTAGGGAGCAGTGTACAGAGGATGGTGTACTCCACCACCAGTGCTCTTGACAGTGTTGTTTGGTAGTGTTTTCGCCACTGTACCGTCCATCACTGCTGTATCCATAACTCCCACTATTCCTACACTCCATAGCGTTGCTGGATACATGAGTAGGCGCCTTTTCCACTGTAACACAATGAGTGTCTAGGTTATTAACCTTCAAGGTCAAGATAAAGTGTAGACTTTCAAATTCCCATTGAATATGCACATTATTTTTATAAACAGGCCATTAAATAGATTGTAAAAAGAGAACACTTTGAATGGTTCACATACAAGAGCGGGAGACACAGCCCTCCCCATCAAATGTCATTCGTTCCCTAGTTGAATACGCAGCGCTTCGCTCTTTCTCCTGATCTGTAGGTAACTGTTGACTCGCGTTGCATCGCTTTGAATTGCCTCATTACCTCGCCTTCCTGGATGGACCGAAGACAAGGTTAGAGCCAAATTATCCTAAGTACGTATCGCCTGATTTCAACAGCTGTTAAAGCTTGGACAGCAGGCAACAATAATGTGTGTAGTCAAAACTAGACATAGACAGACACTACCTTTAGACACTAAAAACCAGTGTTGATTATTGTAGACTTTAACACAAAGATCTGACCAAGAAATACAATGTTAATGGTCCATTGAAGACTCCCCGTCCCTTGCAACACTGAAATCACTGTTACCAACAGCGAGGAGAGTGCAGCAAATCCAAGCACCGGTATGGAAGCACCCTGGGAGTCGTTAAGATAATGCCTCCTCAAGGACACCAAACCACTACAATATCACCCAGTAGATCCAACCCCTTGAGTTGCGACCCTCTTGGGGGGGGGGGGGGGGTTAGGCATTAATTGAGTTTCACTCTTTTTCTATTTTGGGAATAGTCTGTAAATAACGACATTTCAAGGGGTAAGTATATAGGATTTGCTGCGGCTTGAAGAGGCGTAAGTATACTGCTTCAACTGTGCCATTCACGCGTCACATTCATGGAAGACGCGCGCTGACGGAACCTGCCATACTCACGCCGATATTGACAGTTTGCTGACGAATTCCCAATGTACTGCCGACGTTCGGAGCCCACACAGAATAGCAAGAGCGGCATCTCTTGCCTGACGATTGACGGACCGGAACCGGCCAACACGTCGTCTGAGAACGCGTGACAAGATTGACATCACCGCATACATAACTACACTTGCTGTACCTTTACTACACGTACCCATTGCCCGACTACACCACAGTTACTACTCGCCACGCTCAATACTCACTCCTCCATCCATTCATTCATTCATTCTGTCTGGGGGGGGGGGGGGTTGTGGTATGGGACAGGTGGAAAGGTTGGGGGGAAGGGAGTTGTCAACATGAGTGAGCTTGCTGGGGGGAGGGGGGAGGAGGAATAAGTGGATTAGTGATTTGCGACAAGGGAGGGAGAGATTAATGGTGCTAGTGTCCCCTCTTCCCCAATGGGTGCCTACTACAATTAAGTACCAAGTGCGTCCCGGCCTAGTTCACTTACTGGAGGACCTGTCACTCCAGTTACTCTAACTCGGGGACCTCCGTCACTCACTCCCAGGCACAGAGTTCTAAGTGTGACTTGGGTCATCTGTTATTCATTAGGGAGGTCTCCGAC
Organism: Procambarus clarkii; assembly: GCF_040958095.1. Taxonomy (NCBI): domain Eukaryota; kingdom Metazoa; phylum Arthropoda; class Malacostraca; order Decapoda; family Cambaridae; genus Procambarus; species Procambarus clarkii. The sequence goes on from NC_091221.1 coordinate 9,382,899, forward strand.
ACCCCCGCCAGGTCCTTGTATACAAGCCTCTTTCGCTCCGACCTTCCCTCTTTAAGACAAATATCCCGCAGGATGCCCATGCAGGACAGCCTTTTAAAATGGACAAAAGATTGCCTGATGCCGTTTATTACTGAAAATGTTATCTGGCAACTCTTGTAGGATTATGAGACTAGGTAAGGATGAGACTAGCTAAGGATATCAGCTGGACTGCTGAAATTTAAACGAGAAAAGTTCAGCAAAGGTCTGGGAGCCGTATCAGATTGTAGCTGTTCTCCCTAGTGCCTGTAACGTACATATAGCTCCCCATCTTTGACTGCTACTTTGTATCATCTCTGACTTTACATGATCTCCATAGTGTTTATACGACAACCATCCCACAGGCAGGAAAGCATATCACAATACATCTTAACGAGTCCCACTGTAGCGTAAAAATGTATTCATTTCCTCCAATATACATCGACACTGCTGCCACCATAGGTACAGTGTTGATCCATGAACTGCACACCAGTTCATTGACAGTTGGGTTCGGTGGTCCCACGTCTCAAGTTCAACCCCCTTCCCCCCCTGCACAAGCACACATAGGCGAGTGCACACACACACACACACACACACACTGACTACTGGCGCCATTACGTCCTTCATAAACCGTCATCGTCATGCTCATATCAAGCAATAAATGTGTCTCTCTATGCTCAGCTCGAGTGTGTGTGAGAGAGAGAGAAGGGGGGCGGCTTGTATGGGAGGGGGAGAGGGGTTGTAAAGGGCAGGGGGCAATATCAGAAGGGGGGGGGGAAGCAGCCGTTGCTGCTCCACGAAGCAACACCCCCGTACCCCAACAACCACCCCCAACTCCCCACCCAAAAAGAGCACTGGAGTTTAATGATTGCCGCGGGCGGCGCATCTTGGGTGCTGGGACCCCAGCCACTAGGCTGCTGGGACAGAGGCTGCTGGAGCTCCCCCAGCCACACCCCGGCGTGCACCAGCAAGCCTTATGGCGCTGAGTACCCCATTATAAACTCTCACCTTTCATCTCCGTATTTAGTCTAAGCTGACACGCACTCTGCCCAAGGGATAGTGGGCCTCGTTACCCTCCTGTGAATACCCTCAAGGTTACAAGGTAGCAGCAGATGGGAGGTTGTAAGTAGCAAGAGGCCTGATACAAATATTTGTCCTTACTTTACACTGTACCACAAATGACGACTAGAGTTTTAGTGAAGTCAATTTCAACAGGAGGCTACGAGACCACTTGGACAAACTGATATCTTCCTCTGCTTGATGTGAGTGCACGTATTTGTACATTCAGGCTTGTTAACAGGGGATACTAGCGGGTCCAGAACGAATGTATATGTATGCCCATGCAAATATTTAAGCAAAAGCCTGGCGGAAGCTAACAGACCGTAGGGCAGATGGGCACCCCCCCCCCCGGTCACCCACATGTGTGTTTCGAAATGCAAAGAATAGGGACGGGACTATAGCGTGAATAGTCTCTGTGAAGGATCGGACCTCCCATCCTTCTGAAGCCGTTGCGAGCCATCACTCTGCCCCATCCCCCCATCCTCTGCGATGCCCAACGGCACTCCTGTTTCATGCTGCCGATACCCATAACCCCCCCAACCCCATCGCCCTCTCGACATCCCCACACCTGCTCCCGCCTATCTGGGCCAGGTTGAGCCAGACACATAATAGGAGAGCGGGTGCTAGTGACAGTCATCCATTATAGCGGGAAAACTGGCGACAGCCGTGTGGGTCCTCACGGTCCTCCACTTACCATTTGGCTACTATTTATAATATTAGTCACCACCAGCTGATAACTGTCTCACACGTCCCAGTCATCAGCTGGTGATGACTGGGAGGCCACAATTCCCCAGCAGCTGGGACCACTCAACATGTGCTCAGACGGGCACTAACGCTGCTCTGGTAACGACAACCATTCCCACAAACGACGACTACAACTCTGACGACCGCAACAACTTGCGACAATTCCTACTTACAACATAAAGGGAGCACGAAACGCTCCCTTTATGGAGCACACACAAGTCTACCCACGATGACGACCTACACAAATGCACGAGAAAAACAATTTAACCTGTGTTTTATACACATTTCTCAGCTCACTGGGAAAGTGTGTGTGTCTTCTACACGCGAAACCATGAAAAATAACTTCTCTCCAGTTCAATCGTCATTTTTCGCATCTTTCTCTCGTCCTTCTTTATTCTTCTTTTTCCTAATTCTCCCATTCTCTCCCTTTTCTACTTTCTCTCCCCCTACCTCAAGTCACTGAGGTCTACCCTACACGCGTCAACACCACCTGTGAAAGATTACAGGCACGCCAGAGAGACTGGGCACCCAGACACGCCACCTCACCTCCCCTCCCCTCCACCTGCCCCACCACACACTAACACTTAAGGAAATACTAAACAAATCCCCTCTGTATCTACACAAAGTATGCCGACACCATTGCTGCCCCCTCTCTCTCCATTCCACTTCTGTCTGCCTGCCTCTGTCTGTCTCCGTCTGTCTTTGTCTCAAGGGGACACACACACAGTGTGTGTGTGTGTGTGTGTGTATCCACCTCTGAGAGACTCTCTAAAAAGAACATAACAGATGGAGTGTCACAGGGGCGTTAAGTACTCTGGCTCATTTGGGTAAAGCCTCCACCACATCACTCCTCACTCCTGTGTATGGAGTCTACATTCGAAATTGCCTGATGCAGATATGATAATCAACCGGTGAACAGAGCCAAGTAGCTTAGTTTGACAGTTGAGCTTCGGCTCTTTCGTCCCGCCTCTCAACTTCCGCAAGTATAACCAGGCGAGTACACTCGCTGCGCAGTGGATTTAGGCTCGGTTTGGATACTGTATTTCGTAAATTTCAATGAAAAATATTGTGTATGCGAGGTCACTGTGCACAACACTAATCGTGATGTTAAAGGTCACCTCATTGGTTTCTTTTCTTGGTGGTACCCTCCTTGCCTGTGTTCCTTCCGCTTTCTAGTGAGTGGCACTTTCTAGGAATTTAAGGAGGAAAATACACTCCCACCCTCGCATATGTGAAGCAGTCCGTTTGTATCCAAGACCCAGCCTCCAGGGAGACACACGAGGCCCACACGTGAATGAAAACACGTCTCCCGGTTGAAGACGAGTTCAGTCAAAAGTGAATAAAAATAGAATTATTGACCACCAGGGATCCAAGGCACTGTGAGTCCCTCGACATGAATAGTGCAACATGCGTTGGAAGCTGCTTCCCTTAACCTCCCCACAACATTGAGCAATAATACAAAAGCCTCACCTAGCCTCCTGGCCCTAATAGTCACCAAGAATGAGAGTATTAAGAGCTTGCACCAATGAAATCACATTAGCGGCAGCCACCCTCGAGTCTTTGGTTCATTAAATGATAGAATTGAAAGCAACGTCGTGAGAACAAGGACACTAGACTCGAGACATTCTCATATAATTACCATAAGAAAATCTGGCGCACCGTGCAAGGAACAGCTTAGGAAACGGTTCAAGATGCACAGGCTGAGAGGGACAAGGATTTGTAATGGCTTGGCGCTTTCCCGTGATGACTATATAACACTTGGAAGGGATCAGGATTAGGGATGGGATTGTGGGCAACCACTTGGACGGTCGGGGATTGAACGCCTACCTGCATGAAGCGAGACCGTCGCTCTACCGTCCAGCCCAAGTGGTTGAGGGAACGTAGACACAAATGACAAAATCCAGATTCTGATATGCGATTATCTTTATTCTATCTGTATGAGTGAAAGTTGTTTAATTTAAATCTAACTCGAGTGCATCTAGTAACTTGATACAGTCGACGTCTACCCCATGACTCAGTCCTCACAGACCGGGCCACAAACTCCCATAATAACTCACTCATCCATCTAGACACGCCTGATATTGCAGCAGGGAGCAGCACCTCGACGCTTCTCTCCCGCCACATCACCCAGCCAAGAATCTCCTCTGGAAACACGAGCTTCAAGAAGCATGATGCGTGGGGGTGGCCTCATAGTTCATGAACCGTCGAAAGAAGCTGAGTATGCTTGAGTATGAGCTAGAAGAAGCCTGAATAATGATTGAGGTCTTTGATGAAAAGTAAGTCACAAGAGAAGAACAGAAAGACAAAGACTGAAAGAACCAACATACCGTGAATCATTCGCATAGTTTGTACCTGCAGAGTGCCATGTTGACACCCTAGTCATCTAGGGAAAGCTAACATGAGGATGGCAGTGCCAACATGAGAGGGGGGGGGGTGAGGATAACAGTGCCAAACAGGAACACGACTCACCTCGTCATAGAAGCCGTAGACGTAGTCGTCGGGGAAACAGAGCTCCTCCTCGAAGCTGGTGTCCTCGTCGCCAGCGTCGTTGCCGTCGTCCTCACTCCTCGCCGCCTTGACCTCGTCGTCCTCGTCGTCCTCGGCCTCGATATCGGCGGCCGAGAACCTCGGCGACGGAGGCATGATGACCTCGAGCAATTTGGGAGACCTGCTTCCAGGCTCCGAGTGGCGCCCGAGGACGTCCTCGAGCGACCTGCTCCTGGCGGAGGTGTCGCCCCGCGCCCCCAGGGTGCCGTAGGTGTAGAGCGAGGCCGCCTCCACGCCCTCATAGTCGTGCTGCTCCCCCCTGGACCCCAGGCCGCCCACGTGAGGCAGCTGCAGGGCCCGCCCACTGCCGCCCATCAGCTGCCCGTTGAGAAACAAGTCGTCGAGGCCGCTAGTGAAGGTGGGCAATCCTCCTGTCCTGGGGGAGGGCACGCCCCCTAGGGAGAAGTAGTGGCCCTCCTCCATGACCCTGGGGGAGGGCGAGGAACTGTGGGTGGCGGGGTAGGCCTCCACCCCCCTGGAGGAGTAGGGTGGGAGGCCGCCCACGGGGGAGTCACCCTCGGTGGTGTTGCCACGGGAGGAGAGACCCTTGCAGTTCATCCTTGTGAGGGGCGCGGTGAACCTAGAGCACGGAGGCCTTTCTTGCATGGAGGAGGGTCAGGTGGGGGGGTGGGGGTCGTCTTGACACACCAGGGGGTGGGGGGAAGGAGGGAGAGGGGGGGGCGAAGGGAAAGGGAGAGGGAGGGAGGAGGTAAGGGGGGCGCGCGAAGTGGCACACCCACACTAAAAGTTCGCCACCATCAGCGGTGTCGGCAGGTGACGCCGCAGGTGACACCGCTCGTCTAGACCCACAACAGTAGCAGCAGGAGGTCCATCACGCCCTGGGGGCGGCTCTGGCACCACGCACGCCCAGTAACTAACGACTCTAGAAACATAAATCACCACTGTATATCCCCCAGTTATCTACAGTTAGCAGATTGTGAGGGATTGTAACTTTTCCAGCGCTGCCCTACTGGATGATGGGTGGTGGGTATGGTGGGGGCATGGGGGTTCACCTCATGGGTAAGTGGCTTACCTTCCAGTCTCTACTTGTGGGCGCTCTCAAGCCCATTCTTGAGATAATTCACTTAAAACTCTGTAACTAGCTGTAACCTGCTTAGCTAATTGTATTTTGGGAGATCAAGTTCCTCAGCCCATTATGTGCCTCTGTAACCTTCTCCACTACCGCCCACAGGATGGGTATAGGTTGCATAATAAAATCATCAAAACTAACCCAAAACATTCAGTATACAGGGATAACTTAAATTATTATCGCACACGGTACAAATCTCTCACCCCGTACACCCTTGGAGTCGTACCACGATTTAGTGTGGTGTGGGTTTATGTACCTGGTGGTGTGTGATGTTAATATGCTAACAGACTTGGTAATGATACTTAATCACTATTGAGTCAAACGCAACCTCAACAAAGTTAATCTGCGTGTGTTATTTATGGAATTATACCCCAGGTATTGGTCCAGTTTGTGATTGACAAGGAACACTAAACTTGGCTGTCGACAAGGACAGACATGAGGTCAGCCAGGATACAGGCTGACTTCAGGTTACTGACCTCAGCAATGCACCAGAACCAATAACATTGTCAATATAATGCACCAACATTCAACCGGAACATTAAAATAGGAGGTTCAGGATTTTAATGATAACAGCAAGAAGAGCCTCGTTGCCTAGAATGTAGAGCACATGACGCCTCCGTGTCAACAGCCAGGAGAAGCCCAGTTCACACGACACCAGCAGAGTTTGGTGTCCGCAGTGTTGTCATCATGCAGAGTTTGGGAAACATGGGAAAGAGGGTGGGGGTGGCTTAGCCAGAGGGGCACAGGCCCCACCATCTGGCGTAAATATTTGTTCCCCCTCTGTGCCAGCTTCTCCTCCATGGTAAACTTCGCCAGGCGGAATACGTTTATGAGGTGCTACTGGGAGAAAGTAATTCTTGTAGTTGCTTTCCCCCACTACTAAGGAAGTGATACATCCACTCTACAAATTATGTTGGAATTTGTTGGAATTTTAATAAACACCAGAAACACACATACCGGAGAGCTCATTTGTTTCTGAACAGGTTGCAAGGATTTGAAAGGCCTTTTACACCAAAATAAGGACTCTACAAGCAGGCAGTGTGTGTTGGCAACCATAACCATTACTAAATACTACCCGCACCCCACGAAGCACAAAACTCAACAAATGTAGTGACAGATCTAAGAGACGTTCCAAACAAGATTACCTAGGTTGTCCTCCAGATGTCCACAAATTTAGCATAACCTCAAGAGAGGGTAGTGGGACTTTGGTTAGGTTTAGCGTCCCCGCGAAACATAACCTAACCATTTAAAGAATATCTTAACCTAACCATTTAATGTTGTGAGTGTTCAGATATGTTGAGGCAGACCTTGTCCACCAAGGTCTGCCTTATTAAATTGAAAAAAATTTGCATTTGTACTCATGTTCAACTGAGTCAAATGCATGGAAAGACGACGTTGATGCCACACACGGCAATAAATATTCGTATTTTGCGTTTGTTCTGAATTTTCTTGATTCGCTTGTACGTGGCGTAAAGAGCTAAACCTCACTTGTGCAAGCACCAGTGATAGGCAAGCACTCAAAGGCGCTGACACCCTCTCAGCCGCGCGGGCAGCGCTCTGGGGTCGTTGTCTAATGGGCCCGAGTTCGATTCCCGGTCGAGGCAGAAATAAATGAACAGTTTCTTACCTACTTACGCCTAGACACTGCTAGATGAACAGGCGATAGACAGCTGCTACAGGTAAATAGGTTGGGAGTCAAGACATTAGACAACCGACGGCTAGAAAGGCGGGGTCCCGAGCTAACAGCTGTGCTCTGCAGGCACAAATAGTAAGTGCGCATACACGCCCGACAGACATGTGTATATATCCGAGTATGTCTGAACATACACACGCTCTATTGACCACAACATATATTTAATAAAACAAATGCTTCAACTTCATTATTAACAATTATGAAATTCAGAAACGACAACAACAAAAGAAAAAGTCATATTACAGGCATTTTTATATTTTCCGAATATTAGACAAAGCAAAATTGTTTTTAGTAGCGTTAAAAATATATCTCCAAATGTTTTCTACTATATATTTTTGCCTGGGGAGTGGCGAAGGTGGGAGGGGGCGCCGTGGGAGAGGCGAGGGTGGGAGGAATGTGGGGCCCCCCACTTGAGGTCCTAAGACAAGCAGACAAGTGCGAGTAGGGAAAATGAGATTGGCAGATTAGAGGTAATCCCCACGGCGATTGCACACATCTGCTACATCATCCCCTTTTGGTGTCTCTCCCTCCCTCTCCCTCCATCCATGAGAGACACACAGACCACCTACTCACCGTTTGTGTGTAAGTAGATGTGTGTGTACTCAGCTACCAGACCCCTTGAGTACAACTAGGTGAGCGGACAGCGCGCAGAACTCGTAATTATATGGCTCGGGTTCGATACCCGGACCAGGCAGAAACAAATGGGCACAGTTTCTTTCACCCCCTGATGCAGGTACCAATTTACTGCTAGGTAACAGGGGCGAGTTACGGAACTGCTTCCTGGGTGTGTAACAGCAGTCTGTGTGTGTGTGTGTAGGGTTGGGGGGTTATCTTGAGATGATTTCGGGGCTGGGGGGGGGGGGATATTAGTTACTAGTTACTTTGACGATTGATAGTTCAGAGGCGAGTCGAAAGAGCAGAGCTCAGCCCCCGCAAGAACAACTACGTGAATACAGGATAAAATCGCGGGGAGTAATAACCGGGATCCAGTCCATTACTGTTGCCCCTGTCTACCCAACAGTAATCAGCGACCTGGCAGTAAAACCTATTGGCGGGTCGCGTTGAAGAGAAAAACTTGTAGGCTTACCATGAGCTACGGGAAGGAAAACCTGGATATACCTGGAAAAGCTCTCAGGAGCAGACGCATTCTGACTCGTGTTAGCAGACTTCACCCACCGGGGTAAAAAGAGAGAGAGAGAGAGAGAGAGTTTCTGTTCGAGACTTTTGTTGGAAAGTTCTGCAAAAGTGTAGAGGAACCTGAAGCTATGGCTATGGATTTGTGGTGCGGAGAGGCAGTCATGGCTTTGTACCTCTCCAACACAGCTACGGAACGAGTGTATGTTTTGGAGAGGAACAGCGGATTATGTGTGTGTGTGTGTGTGTGTGTGTGTATACCTTGATATTTGTCACACACACAGGAATAACATGCTTGATTTTTTCATTTTTGTTTTTAAATAGGTCTCACACACAAGCCTGAGGGTTCAGCGTATAGGGAGATGAGTGGACATGACCGTGCACGTGTACCCTACATGCATGCATATATGCATGCGCGGGCCAAAAGAGCCAAAGCTCAACCCCCGCAAGCCCAACTTGGTGAGTATATAACCTAGGAAGAGTTGGTTGTAGCTAAAGGACCCCCGGTAAGTATAATTCCCCAGGTAGATGTTCTCTGCCATACTTGCTCTTGAAGGTGTGAATGGAGGTGGCTTCAACAACCAGCGCTTCCAGCTTCCTCCACTGTGTTACCCCAGCCACATGTCTCAAGAGTGTCCTTCGGCCTCCCTACTCATCTATGTTTCCACCTTCTACCTCTGCCAATCTCGGCTTATTTCTTGTCAACCTTGTCTATTCCCCCTGAATACGTTGTGATCATGTCTAATCTGGTCCTTCTCTCTGTCTAACGTCATTAGAAGAGATCCCTTAACATGTCCTCAGTTTAGTACTCTTAGCTACCATTCTGGCTAGAAAATCTTGTAATATATATCATCAACAATTTCTTGGGTTGCATATTCCAAATATTATGCTGACGTATGTTGTGTATTATGGGCGGAATGATCTCCTATTGAGGCATCATGCACATGCTTAACAGTTTCCTGTACGCTGCTTATATAACACCAGAGGTGCATGTCAACACAATTAACCTACCAGCAGCTTTAATTCCCAGGCTCCTTTTACTGTCTGACAATTACAACTCTCTTCCTGTATTACACTACCGCCTTTCTAGATTTCACTACATTTATTACGATTTAACTCTAGCAGCCATTGGTCCGTTTATTCCTGAATATTGTTTCGGTTCTTCTCATGCGATCCCTTGGGGTTTGCGTCGTCTGTAAACACTTTCATGCAAGTGCGTTCCTTGTTTGGGACAGACTCGTAAACAGTACATGAGAAACAGTGAGTTAGGAGACCAAGGAGCGAGCTTTGAGAGTGGACAGAAGTGACATATATGGTCCTACAGATTCCATCAATTAGTGAACGAGAGAGAATCTGATTGAATATCGGAGTGACTTGTCTGCTTGTAAAGGGATATCTTTAATACTTAACAGAAGCGCGTGTTACGTTTGTTAAACATTCAAGTTTGCCACATGGCCTGCTTGAAAAGCAATTGGAAGGATTAGTTGGTAGTTAGTATCACGGCGAGAGCAGTGCGACCTTGCTGCTTTCATTAGCGAGTGCATTGTCAGAGTTAAGTTCTCAAAAGGTCAATGACTTCTGGACGCCTAGCAGTCTTGCGAGGAGCCAAATAGAAATCAGCGTGACTTGGTCAATCAAGTGGTGCTCAGTATATCCCCTGCAGTTGATGGTCAAAGGAGCAAATTGCAGGAACCACACATCTGTGCCCAAGTCAACCAGACCAAGGCCTCATTACCCTACTTCTGTAAAGACATGACTGGTGGACGGGTTACTTCCTTGCGCTTTGCCAAGTGTTACAAAGTAGATGTTGGTGACTCAGGCATTGGTCAAGCCGCAGCTCAGCTTCAGACAACAACAACAACTCGTAGAATACCAAATACACTCTACAGTTATCGGGGTTCTCATACATGCTTGTCAGAGAGATAGACCTTCATCACAGTGCTCGATCATCTGCAGTGTCTTCAGTTCCCATTGCATTATCCTCTCGAAGTTGCTAACAATGCATGACACATCACTCGGCACAAGTTGTTGACGCTACGAACTTCAAGTTAAGAGCTACTAACCTTCGTTAGTGAGGCTCTTGCAGCGCTGAGCTCGTATTCGTCTGAATGCACCTATTTGTGCCTACAGGACCCAAGTTCAAATCTTGAACCCACACTTTTTATTAGACAATGGTGACTAGAAATGACAAAGTACATACGATAGCTTTCAAAACATGGAGTTGGCGTCGATGGCCTCGTTTAGTTCATTTAATTTTCCCACTGCTGTCGTAAATGTGTTTTTAATATCTGTATGGTTCATCTATTTCTATTGGTGTTCATGTTTATCAATGCCCTAAGGATAAGGGAAATGTTCGATAGTATTTTGTTTCTTTTCCACCCTTTCTTTCCCCCCTCTTCCCTTTTCTAGCGACGTCATTTCCAATTTCTTCGGTGTTTTCTTCATACCCCGTTGCTAGCCACTGTGCCTTTTCAAGGGAGGGGGGGGGGGGGTCTGGGAGTTCTTTTACTCCTCCAGCCCGGCCCGAAGCGAGGTTTGACTTGAGAGCTTGGTCCACCAGGCTGTTGCTTGAAGCGGCCCGCAGGCCTACATCTTCAACAGAAAAGTAAGCTGTGGTGAAGAAAAGTCGCCGGATCAACCATCTCTCAAAGATGTCCACGGTTGTTCCGGCAATATTTCTTATGCTCGCTGGGAGGATGTTGAACAACCGCGGACCTCTGTACGAAAGTGCGAGGTCGGGTTGAAACATCAGTGTTCTCTGATTGTGCCTATGGCACCTGTGCTCTTCTTGCATAACAGTAAAATAACAACGTACTGGAGTGAATGATATGCATTTTCACTGGTTCTATGTAAATTTGGGACCTGGCCCTCCAGTATTTTCCACGTACTCGCTAGAGAGATGTCAAATAATATACACATTTGGAGAGCTTAGGAGACGAGAAAGACGCGATAAAGCACTTCTTCAGAGCAGGAGAGATTGCTAAAATAGGAGTATACAGAACATAATGTATACCGTATGAGGCGATCACAATAATTGAAGGTTTGTTGATGATGCAAAACTTGTGTCAAATCTCCTCATAGAGGCTGATTGTCTAGGTCGTCCTGTAACCTCCTACTGACCGAGTGAATGAATAAATGCAGCCATTTGTTGGATCAGTTTCATTACTTTGGCCTCCTGTTTCCACCGCTTGGGTTAAACTTTGCTAATGAAATGGAAATAGACACAAGATACAGAATAGGACAGGTTGAGTGTGATATCAAGTACTTCAACTCCTAGATCTTTTTATGTGCGCTTCAGGAGACAGAGAGAAAAAGAAAGCCGCCCTCGCATATGCCGCAGACGTAAAACATGAGGTTCCTGAAGGCTGTTCTGTGTAAGGAATCGTTCAGAATCTTGTACACCGCATACCTACGAGCAATCCTGGAGCATACGGCCCCAGCATGGAGCCCGTACCTTGTCAAGCACAAGACCAAGCTGGAAATAGTTCAGAGGTATGCCTCTTAATTCGGGGACTAGTCTAGTGGCATGAGTTACGAAGAAAGGCTGCGGGAAATGCATCTTACTATACTGGAAGACAGAAGAGTGAGGGAAGACATGATCACTATCCTTGTCTACCCTGTCTATTGAATAGTTTACCTACAAACTCCTCAATTGAGTGCAGTTTTCACCTGTGGCGGTACGCGAACAAGGAGACTGAGTGTCAACGTCCCTGTGGCTCATTTGGGTACTGAAAAAGTTCTTTGCGTAATGCATTCCACCTGTTAACTACTCTAAATGTAGATATGAATCCGCCTCCACATCTCTGTAAAGGTGTGTTGTACAGATTCCCGAGCCTACTGGGCTCTGTACATAGAGTTGATTGACAGTTGAGAGGCGGGGGTTGAGCTTTGGCTCTTTGGTCACGCAAGCACAAATACGTGAGTACACACACACACACGCACGCCCCAAACGGTACCCCCCCCAAAAGCAAAGCATCGCATGTTATTGGTCGACAACGTAAATTCCCTTAATAACAGCTATTCTGACGCAGGAAATTTATCACTGGACTCCCGCTCCTGTTTCCTTATTCGCAGATTATTATATATATAATATATAATAAATATAAACTTGCGGATGATAGTGTGTGCACGGGGAAAAGGAACGCGCCAAAAACTACTGGTAGTGTTGGACTGCCTGGCTCCAACACTGTAATGGTGCCTGGTGCAGTGTTGGAGGTTACGGTGGGTGTAATATCCGGCGGCTGTGTTGATAAGAGACACAACAGTAAGAGAAGACTGGCTGTGTTGCACACAGACTGCAGCTCACCACACCAACATTGCTGGGGAGAGGTGGGCAATCTACACACTACGGGGGGGGGGTGACCTAACCAACACACACTAGCTCGCTAAAAATAATGTCTGCACCCTCCAGGTGTAGTTAGTTGTACACAGAATACATTCTATGTACAGGACATGTACAATTCTTGACGTGCACGTAACAATATAAATCTGAGTTCAGCAAAGCATCTGCCAACTATATTCAATGACTAAACATTTAGATTTTAAATTGTAACTTCTAAGATGTAATATCCGAGATGTCGTACTGTAAATTTCAGACTAACCCAGTACGTAGGTGAAAGTTTACACCAATAAATATGTTAGAAATGTTCACACAATACTTTGATAAATGTCATTATAAGTGAATTACAATTCACTTTCATTTGTCACCCTCTCTAGTCCTTGTCCCAAACAAACGCCCCATTCTGGCCCTCAGTTGCAAGCGACTTGATCATCGACCTAAGCAGTTTCCAAGTTGAAGACGCTGCCAAACCGCATTTCTTCAACAGGTGAGAGCCACGGTGTTCGACAGTGACAACAAGACTCCTGCATCTTTGGCCGTGTCTTGTGTTAGCTTTTTATTATGGCAGGGAAAGCATGAACACCCCCCCCCTCCCCCCTTCAGGCAAGCCCACCCCCATAATGGGTGAATCATGGAAAAGTAAGGATTGAAACGGAACAATTGTGAAGAAGACTATTCATCCCCCCCTTGTTCATTCTTCACACGTGTTCTGTACACCAAGAACACACAGTTCCGTGTACAAATAGCGCTTTAACCCCGTGACTATAATGTCAGGTTGGCTTCTAGATTTTTATTGCCTTTATTTGTCTTCCCGACAATTTCTTACATTAGTGACATGGGTTGTTGACTATATATTCTAACGTCAAGTCTTTGTCATAACTTTATTCGGCTGTCATACCTGCACCAGTCCCACCTCCACCCACGCCATCCACTATCCCCCACCTTCCTGACATCTTGGGATCAGGGGAGATAACAGCAAGCAAGACGCACCCGTTGGCACCACAAGACAACACTCAATAACGCAGCTCACCCTCCTAAAATACTTACAGTAACTTAACAGTAGGGGGGGGGGGGGGGTAAAGTACCAACGTATCTTGAATGACCATCAGAAAGTCGACTCCTCTATAATGAGATCTAACCTAACTTCTCCTAGGCCTCATTAACACGCCATCTTTATAATTTCTAGACGTAATGTGCTAAACTAGCCGAAGAGTCATAAGTTTACTATTATTTTTACAAAGGTCGCAAAAGCATGCTACAAAGCAAACAAAAAGCGTGTTTTTTTGGAACTTCTGTAAACCATCTAATTGTGTAACTACAAAGTCGAATTGTACCTAGTAGTTAGAACAATTACCTACTACTACTACACCGCCTCACTGTAAGCAACATGACCCAGAATGTTGATCACAACCCGCAAACACAACTATGTGAATGCCACATTATAACTGATCGTGTAACATCTTCATGTGGTGTGTAGTAAAGGTGATCTTTAGGGGAATCCACAATCTACCCCTACGGGGCTACTCATGCCCGTGCCGCCTCTGATGATTGGTGGTGGATGAATCGTCACCAGTGTGTGGACGCCCCTCTGTATTGGCTGGCCTGCATGTAGCCCACCATGATGACTTAACCACACACCTGTGGGGGTGTCCACGCCTACCCTCTCTAAAGCCCCGAAATCATCTCAAGATAACCAGTGTAGTGTCCCCGTGGCCCGGTCTTCGACCAGGCCTCCACCCCCAGGAAGCAGCCCGTGACAGCTGACTAACACCCAGGTACCTATTTTACTGCTAGGTAACAGGGGCATAGGGGTGAAAGAAACTTTGCCCATTGTTTCTCGCCGGCGCCTGGGATCGAACCCAGGGCCACAGGATCACAAGTCCAGTGTGCTGTCCGCTCGGCCGACCGGCTCCCCGGCTGGTGTGTGTGTGGGAGAGTATCAAGTAGACAGCGTAGGAGTGATGGAGGAAGGGAAGGAGGGAGGGATGGAGGGTGAGGGAGGGTATAAAGTATGGTGGTAATCAGGATAATGGGTGGCAGTGTTGGGCCATAACTAACCACCTATTGTGGCAGGGATCACCTCCCGCTCCCACCCATTACTGCCGCCTTACACGCCCCCCCCCCACTGTCCCCACACACGGTTGTGTGTGTGTGCGCGAGTATGTGTGAGGCGGGACCAAAGAGCCACAGCTCAACCCCCGCAACCACAATTAGATGCCGAAGAAATGTGTAAGAACTCACCTGTGTGTAAATTCAATTTTGTTCCAACCGTCTACCACTCAGTCTTGGCCTCCACCACCTTCTCACCTGTCATATAACGCTTGGAAACTACTGACAAAGAGTGCTGGGAAGACGGGACACCACGAGCGTAGCTCTCATCCTGTAACTACACTTAGGTTATTACACGTAGGTAATTACTGCCCCCACACTGCCCAAGACGGGAACACACACCCCCCCCCCCTCCCAGGGCCTCGCATAAGAATGGCTGCAAAAGATTATTTTTAGTCTTAATATGCGGTGTTCATAAAGGCAACCTTAAGCGGATTAAGTAACGCTTTGAACACAACTCTATTAAGAGGACCGTTGTTATAACTTTACCAAAGCGCTCCAGTCTTGGTAAAGAATACCATTTAAACGGTCTGAAAGTTCGTGCGTCGCGCGTGCGTGTGTGTGTGTGTGTGTGTGTGTGTGTGTATTAACCTACTTGTACTCGCCTATTTGTGCTTCCGGGTGGTTGAGCTCTGGCTCTTTGATTGGTACTACTACTATTTTGTTGACAATTCAGAGGCGGTAAGTAACAGTTGATTTGTTTTTTCAACACACACCAGGAAGCAGCTCCGTAACAGCTGTCTAACTCCCAGATACCTATTTATACCCTGGTGCCTCTGTTACCTAGCAGTAAGAAACTTTGCCAATTTGTTTCCGCCTGCTCCAGGAATCGAACCCGGGCCACAGGATTACGAGTCCTGCGCGCTGTCCACTCACACACACGCTGTCCACACAGCTGTCCACACGCACACAACCAAGGTATGTCCTAACCTTAACAACATGTGTTTAAATGGGAAATCTCCACAACATCGAACATACTCGAGCCAACATACACGACTCATACACACCCATCCTCCGCCTGAGACAGACATGAGGACTTACTGGGCCAGCCACAGGTTTGGGGCCCGCGCGGGAATATCCTGACCAACACACACACACACACACACGGCCGCTTAGGCCTGTTTCAGCATCGTGTGTATGCTGAAACATGCTTAAGCTGTCGACACAATGAAACGCGGCCGTTTGTGCGTTCCATTTGTCAATATCAACAACGAAACTCCTCCAGCTCGCACACTCCTACGTTGTTACAAACGTTAACTAGCAAATAAATTATACAAATAAACTTTCCAAATGCTCACAGCAAATCGGTTCCTCATTGCATGAAAACAACATTTTCTGCAATATTCCCAACATGGTCAACTCCGAATGGAGAGGGAGGGAGTTAAGGTGGTAAATGGAGGGGGGAGGGGTGGGGTGGGGGATGAAAAGTAATGGGAGCTGGGAAGGGAGTCAATAGAGATGATGGACATGGTGCCAACATCTCGCTCACCATCCTTCGCTCGCGAACAATAACACTAACAATTATATTTCCAACGACATTTTGTTACTTTTTCCGGTATATTTTTAGGATTGAAAAGCACGCTAGTCTATAATTATCCGTGCAGGCGTGCAGGCAGGGAGGCGTGCAGGAATACCCTCAATCACTCACTCCACGTATAACCGAAACAGCATTACTGAAATCCCTTCTATACGTGAGAGGAGCTCACACGAATGTCTTAAGATGATAAATTTGCACCGCGTGTGAACGATGGAGGCGCCTCCAGCCTCCCAACCCGCCCTCGGGCTCTGCTCGTCCAATCTCCTGCCAACCCCAAATAATTCATTCACCAATTTTAACCTACAGTGTAATAAACAATATTAATAATATATTGTATAATTAGGCTTTTATTCTAGCGATAATTATTCGCTAAAATATTTTCTCGGTTTGGTTAGGTGTTTTGAATCGTGTTGAAATACAATTAATGACAAAAATAATAAATGTCAGCAATTAAAGGGTCTGAGAAAGACGGTCAGAAGCAAACCTAGATTATCGTTGGCCTAGTGTTGCACATATACTCCGCCTAGACCTAATGTACTAAATTAGGTCTAGTATGCTCACTCACTCCCACTCACATGTGGGCGAGTGGGAGATGCAAGGGGTGTAGACCTCCACAAACAAACCTCTCGCCTCCCACTCTCGGAGGTCCTTGGTCCAGCTAAGACTACGGTCTGCTTGATACCTGGTTGATGGGGTTCTGGGAGTTGTTCTACTCCCCAAGCCCGGCCCGAGGCCAGGCTCGACTTGTGAGAGTTTGGTCCACCAGGCTGTTGCTTGGAGCGGCCCGCAGGCCCACATACCCACCACAGCCCGGTTGGTCCGGCACTCCTTGGAGGAATAAATCTAGTTTCCTCTTGATGTCCACGGTTGTTCCGGTCTAAGGACCTTCACTACACCACACTTCGATTTGGAATGTTTAAGACGTCCCTCAAGTGAAGGTTTTTATTGTTTTCCAGCCATCACCCGGACATTTTGGCTTTCCAAAATGGCAGACACTGTGTGTCATTCCCCCGACATCACACACACACACACACAATTACACCCTGACCCCAACAAAGCAACACAGTCCTCCTCGTATAGTTGGTGCTTAGGTCCAGCGCTGCGTCCACTGCTACCTTATATAACAAGGCGGGCGGGTAAAAGCCTTGGGACCCGATACACACACCATTCCCCCCTAATTACTATTTCCTTCACAATTCATTTAATAGCGTGTGACGCTGCGCAAGTTTTATTTCAAGTGCCTCAAAAGGCCGCAGCTTTCTATGCTGTAATTATGTTCTCCTCCAATTACCTTCAAGCTCCCTCCTCCTCCCTATGTAAACAGAGCCAGAATCATGCAGGCTTGGCGAGTACTGGTGACGGCGGCGGCGGCCGGCACACGTCGGCTTGTGAAGCCTGGCCTTCCTATGTATTATAATTATCGCAGGCAATCACCAAGTCCTGATGACGCTCGAGGCGGACCTCGCTTAAAGCAGAGGTTCACCTCAAGTATGTATAGTCACGAGGGCCGACTTAGGCATACATAATCTGCAAGAAACATTGAGATTGAACTTCTTTACAGTTGTCCTGGAAACCTCTACAATGTCGATCTGAAATCTAAAATACCTCCAGTAATTAGACGCGCGAAAGAGAGTTCCAGTGATTTCCAGGAAAGTTTGAGATTCTAGAACGCCTTCGGAATATTCTGGAATGCTCCTGGAAGACTCCGGAATGCTTTTACAGTGGAGTTTGACTCAAGACACATACAAGAGTGTGTGTGTGTGAGTCTCTCAAGACTCAAACCTGGCCAGGAACTAGTTTTCAAGAAGCACGCTCCTTGCGGAACGACCCCGTTGACAACAATAGTTCTCTTTTCCTTTATATTCAGTAAAATTCCCCCAGGAAACAGGAAGGCACAGTACCTGGTTGGTACCTGGTTGATTGGTTGTTACCCTTTAGCAGGTGACCCAAGGAAACAGTAGAGAGGGTACTGGTCTTACCCCCCATCCCCCCCAAACCAAGCAAGGCGAAGCCCCATACACCCCCCCCCCCCTTTACAAAGCGTCGTGTCAACCACTCCTACCCCCCCCCCCCCCACCCCCCCCTTCCCCTCCACACGGCAGGCTAGCGAATTTTCCAAAGGAGTGAAAAATGTGGAATCAATACTTGGCCATTACGCCAGCCCGCCATGCCCCTCCTCCACCCCCCCCCCCCATCCAGGCCACCATGCCCCTCCTTCCCCCCCCCCCCAACCCACCATGCCCACCATACCCCACCTTCGTCTCACCTTGCGTTTACCTTGGATTGGTTTCGAGGATCAACATCCTCACGGCGCAGTCTCTACTAGGCCTCCTAGTTGGGGAAGGGGTCTGGTCAACCAGGCTGTTATGCGTCACGCTGCGAGGCGCTGCGTCTGAATCACAGCCCCGTTGAGAAACGAACAGTTTGGAGGCGTGTATCACGCTCTCTTCTAAACGATGTGAAGGGTCGGGCCCCTAAAGGCCATTACAGGCCGAGATGTTTCAAAACTCTCTCTTTAAGCCTAATGGTTTAATAGAATTCTCTCTCATCTTGCATATTGCGCCACGGCTTTTCAACGTGGCCCTATTATCCATCCTGACATTCCCATGTTCAGGTGCGCAACGAGACCAGTAGGCATAACATCACACCAGTTCCTCTCGTATTATCTAAGTGAACATTAGGACCCAGGCGACACAGATGCATCATAAAGAATGTTTTGTTAAGCGGTCCTGTTTAACAATGTTTAACAATCAATATGTTTTGCTGCACGACTCCACTCGTTAAAAGACCTTTGCATGTTCCCCAGGTAACCAATTTCTCCAGCTTTTAATGCGCAACAATAAACAGTCCCATTCAGACACTTGTTGTTTGGTGGTACTTTTTGAGACACTATCCCACTCTATTCAACCTATTTGAAAGGTTCTTGTCCTCCAAGAAAAAAGTGGAACTATGCGTTGCGTTCCTTCCGGAAAATCAATATTTGCAATGGCGTTCATAAGTTCATTGAATACGGAACTCGGTACCCCACAAGGAGGAGTCTTAAGCTCCACACAGTCAAAGTGTTAAGAACTGTGAATAAAGTCCACTTCTCATGTGCAAAGTCGCCTGTGTTGCTCCAATGATCACCTTACGAACTTATATCTATGATTCAAAATATTATACAGAATATGATATAAGTCGTTGATATCGCAGGTTTGTTTTAACTGGTCTGCTCAAGCTCAAACCCCGTACAACTGAAAATTTATGGGAAAAAACAAATTCCGGCCGATCTTTAATATTCGCTGGAAGAGAAGGATGGGTTTCAATATACCCAGCAGCATACTTAGTATGTCGTGGACCACATTTTACCAAAACAAGGGGAAGGGAAAAATATTGGTGGGTTATACGCAAGATGTCCTGAGAGGCGAGTATACTACACTATACTGTGTGGGAAGGGGGCGGGGGACGAACCAGTATACTGCACTATACTCGGGGGACACAGGACGGAGCCCAGCGTCTGAGAGGACAAAAACCCTTTACTCTGGTATCGGACATCGATGACAGCACCACACAGCACCAGCGACAGCCTCCTGTTCTTTACAGAACGACATCGCAGCCTGCCTGTAGATACTGTCAATAGTCCACGATAATGAATTCCTCACTCTCATACGCACAAAGCTCTCCCATTGGACAACTGGCGACGGATACTTCAACCGGGAGAAATTCAAGGTTTCCTTCATGCAAGAAAGGTAAGGAGTGTGTCAAAGATGCTAGGAGGGCCTGGCTACGCTTGTGTTAGGTGAAGATAGTAGAGGACTGAAAGTAGTGAGTGCAGTTGTGTCTTATACCATCCTTCCATAATCCATCAATCCTCCTCCACTATCCTTCCCCAGAGATTTCCCCTACTCTCCCTTTCCTGATTACCTCGCAATCCCTTGCAACTCCCCTGAAATCTGCAATGGGAGTGCTGCAAAGACCTGCACTAGGCTCGTGTTTGCAACTTGAAACGTCATTTCATAGCACCACTTGCAACCCGAGTCCAGATTTGCATTATGGTCAAATGCAAGAAGGGTGAGGGGGGGGGCTGGGCTGGGAAAGAAGGTTCGGAATGCAGTGTCCGCAGGGGAGTGGCGACCCACCTACTTAAGGTGAACACCGAACACCAACGTAAACCCAGGTCGGTACCACCTGTAAACCAGGGCACTCTTGGTCGTGGAGTGGTTTACAACATGAAGGGCCATGGCTCAGAACGTAAAGAGGGGCAGTGTTGTGCCATCTAAGATAGCACAACACAACTGTCTCAAGACCAAGAGCAGTGCCTCGCATCTCACCACCTAACATTGTAACTGTTGAAGCGACATATTCCACGTCATTTGCAACTGGAAATGTGTTGATGCTCTTTGAGCATCAAGTCCTGATGTAGGCTGTGGACCTGCCCTAAGCACACACGCGCACCACCTCTCACTAAGAGTACACCTCTGCTGCCTCTTTCTCCTCCTCGTCTCCCTCTTCCTCGTCGTTCCCCCCCCCCTCCTCCTTCTCCTCGTCATGTCTGACACATCGACAACATGCCCACAAACTTTGCAGGTTCGGCGTTCATATCCAACAATTTGTGAATTGTGCGTCATTCATTGAAACATTTGTCTGGAAATTGTCTGGATATTCTGCACCCACAGTATACCCACTGTATACACTGCACTGTATACCTGGAATATGTACCACTCTGTACTTAAAGTATACACCGTGAAGAGTCTACTCACCAGTGTACTTTTTGTTGGCTGGTCAACAGGTTCTTGTGGTGACTTTATTTGCTAGAATAACCTGTTCTTCACCTGTATTTGCACTAATAACTGTACAGTCCTCTCTTCATACTGATTATCGTGATGCTACACTAAGTAGAGGAGTGTTCATGCACACGGCATAACAGAGAAATAACTTGTGGGAGGTTTTATACTTTGGAGACGAATAGGTAAAACAGAAATCCATATGACTTAAAGATCAATGCGCTACGAAACTATCCGACATAGAGAGTCTTGGCGTTAGCTGGATTTCTGGACGCTCTCTAAAAGTTGATGGGCAGTTACTATACGTCATGACACGTGGGTAACTACTCGTCATCCAGTCATATACTACACCTTTCAGGGCGAGTTATGTCACTATAGGGTTAGAGTAGGGAAGCGTTGGGGAGCATAGGGTATGGTAGGGAAGGGAAGAGTTGAGCGCGATAGGGTAGGGTAACTTAGGTTAAGATAGCCTACACCCAAAAAGCACTAAGTTACCCTTACACAACACCATAGGAATTACCAACACGCGTGAATCTTTTAGCTGGTTTCATCTTCATTAATCAATCAAGAGGTGGCACGGGCATGAATATCCCGCAAGCGAATATTTTACTTCCAATCAGCTGATATACAGCCTCCACACCTCCCCCCACGCCGCCTCAAGTATTAAGCTCCCGGCCCCCCCCCCCCACCACTCACACAACACGGCTGTTAACTGGCCTAAGTAGGCACCCTGTCGATGATCATGGGTTACCTTGAGATGATGATGGTAGGTAACCCTTTATTTACCTCCCACACCACAGGGGAAACTCCCCCATTAAGGTAGAATACAAGGAGAGTTGTGAGAGGTTGAAGGACGTGCACCAGGCGTCTGCATAACCTGTTAATCACAACTTGCAACACCTTATTGCTCAAACACAACCTAATTATCCTACTCTTAGCTGGTCGCAGGAGTGGTAAATACCCCCAGCTCTCACCACTACAGCTAATAAAGTGGTGATGGGGAGGAGGAACCAGCCGCAGCACGAAGATAAAGGCCATGGCTCAGGAGGCCCGGGTGGGGGATCCGGCCTCCAGGTGTCCACGTTGCTCATAACCAACAATTAGGCTTCACTCACACAAATCAAAGGGATGCACCTCCTCTCTCTCCCCACCCCACTGAACCACCCCTCCCTCCCCCTCACCCACTGCCATCTTTCCTTTTATCCCTCCCTTCCCACACTGTTGTACCTCCTCTCTCCCACTTCCTTCCCACCTGGCGGAGGAGAGATAGCAAGCAGTGTTCACAGCTGGGCCAAAGTGCTCAGAGTATCAGGCTGCTGCGTCTGCCAGCTGGCCGCCTCTGCTCTCTCCGCCCCAGAAGACCAAAGCCCCCACCGAGGAGAAACACTCAGCAGAGGTCACTCTGCTCTCGCCGGGTTGGTCACGAACACCTCCCGCTCTAACACTACAAGCCTCGCCTACAACACACTCTACAACTCTACACAAATCATTCATCCTACATTTCCTCCAATATATAATAAATGAAATGGAAAGATCAATACCCCGTGACTCCAGTTGTTTCTGCACTGGACCCAAGCTGAGGTCGCAGGAGTCCTGTGGGGGGGGGGGCTGTGGGAGGGAAGGGGCGTCCCCTCCTTCCCTCCCACAGCTCGATCCTGCAAGCATGAGTCCTGTGGGGGGGACTAAGTACACCCAGCAAATCTAGGCAAGCTCCTGGGCCCCGACGTTCGGAACATTCAGTCATGATCGTGATAAATGAGACATTGCATTTATGTCACACACAGGCAAGTCGTTGAACCTAGATCTGTGTGTGTCCCAGCGACTCGTCGTGTGCATGCTCCTAGACAAGGCTGCTTTCTCTCTACTGTTAATTGCTTTTACACACACACGTGAGTGATCACCTAGTTGTGTGTGTGAGTGTGTGTGTAAGAGTGCGCGAGGAGAAGGAAGGAGGAAGGGTAGGAGAGGGAGGGTGCCAGAGGACCCCCAACTTCCGCTATACCTACCACCATTCGAGGAATTCCTGCATAATGTCAAGCACCCCAGCCCTCGAAGCCCTCACGCCGCGGTCCTCACCATGCAGATGACGTACTGTCCGGAGACCAGCGACCTGGGCCTCATCACCCGGCCACACAACAGTCCTACCCCACCCTCACCATCCTCACAACCCCTTCCACCTGCCAAAGGTCCCCGAGGAGGTTGGAGAGCAACCAACTCGGTCACAATGTCTCTTACGGTTGCTCGGCTCCCTCGGAACGTGTTATATGTATGTAACTTAACACGTGATGAAAATTATAATATGCAACTTGTGTGTGTAAATCACGACAATTGTGGCAAATATACAATATAAACACTGAAAATGTAGGAATTGTATTAGCACACTAAACTAGCGTTTTCGGTTAATATTATTCGCCGAAAAATTTTTAATGGCAAACTTTGACAATAATTTTTTGGTCTGTGAAGTTCAGCATTGTACTTTTCATTAAAATCGCGGAGTTGGTTTAGCAGGCACCGTTGTGGTGGGTGTCTGGTCGCTGTTTCAGGTGCAGTGTTGCACTGTCACAGGCGGCCACCAGTGACAGGTTATAGCGGCCAGTGGACACAGGCTGGAGCTCAGCGCATCCTCCTAACCTACCAGAGGACCCACAGCAGAAAACGTGACAGTACGTCACTTTCGGCAGCCGCTTCCACTTTCGAGTACGAAAAGTGTTGACCTTTAAGAACGCCGCTTTTCGCTCGTATGCGTTCCCTGTCTGTCGTACAAAGAAGCGAGCTACCACAACCTTCTCGCACACTTCAGCTTATCTGTGCTGAACCTGCGTACCGTGATAGATCGGTACACTGTACACACTAATTAGGCTCGGGGAACGATAAACGCCTGTATTTTACAACAACCCTTTTCAGGCCCCCTTGAGACACGCCTTATCAATATGGAACAAATTACACAACTTATCAAGGTCGCCCCCTTAGGCATGGACTGGCCCTCCCCAGCATGCCACCCACAACAGTCTAGTATCTTCTCGCCTCTGCTTACCTGCTCGGTAATAGATACCATCTGGTGTAACGAAACGTGACCAAACGTGTCGCCCCGCTCGGGAATCGAACCAGGGATCAACCTCTAAAGATTAGAAACAAAGACGTTGGAAAACCTCAATAATAATTGTTGGCGACCAAAAGGGAAGAGTTGGGAAGGATAGGGAGGAGATGAAGGGGGAGAGGAGAGAGAAATTCAGGTAGATGGAACATGGAGAAAAAGAGGGGAGAGGGATGAGACGATGGTACAGACAGTTTCCTTCTAAGGGGAGAAGGGGGGGGAGAGAGAATAGAAGGAAAACCTACTTGGACATAGACTGTGAAGAACAACAGTGGCCGGATGTTGCAGATACAGTGCGATATCCCGCCGGCCTGCTACGTAGATACCATATCTTTGGCGGTCACAGGTGTGTGTTGTCTACACGCGTAAAGGATCACTCACATCAATGTTGGGGATTGTCGTATGGGAGGCACTCGTAACTTCACTACTTCCTGTTGTCGACATTATAGTGAAGCTGTTGGCACAACCGTTGCTGTTGAGACATCAACAGTAATGAATAACAAGAGGAGTCGAATCTACACACACCACCAAAAGCAACGACACCAGTTTCAGTACGAGGTACTTAAAGCCAAGTGCAGCATTACAATCTAAGCGCAAGTCACCACCACCACCTGCAGCACCAGCACCATCTCCACCAGCACCACCAACATTAACACACAAGACACAGCTGGAGCGGAAGCAGTGGTGCTCAGTTAATCGATAAGAGAAGGAGCCATGGCGCGTCCCGGGTCGTCGTAACTGGATAAAGACAGAGATAAGGGAGTGTGACGACGTCGACAAGGATGGGGTTGTGACTGTGCCCCCGTCACAACTCACCCGTCACCCGTACCTAGCTGTACCTCACGTGTGAGGGGCAGGAAGGAATAGGGAGGTGGAAGTGATACAAATGACGGCATATATAATCGAAAGAATAGGAAGAAATTTCAAACTCTCCCTCATACGAATATTTTTAACTGTGAGGGAGAGGGAGGGAGGGATGTGGTTGAAGCAGGACTATAAGAAGGAAGCTGACAGGACATATAAAAAGTCATTATTGCCTCTACCTCCCCCTCTCACTTAGTTCCCACTCCACGACCCACTTACCTCTGGTCCCATGTATTACCTACCTACCTGCCTTCCTTTACCCCTGCCCACCCACCCCAACCCTCGAAGGGAGGAGGATATGTCGCCCGTGAGATCTCACCCTTCACAGTGACGTGATGTCTTCTATTGCTTAGGTTCTCCACTGGAGCACCTGAGTCACTCTTTCCTGGTTCTCCAACTTTCGTCTTATAGAGTACGAGTACCGCGCCAAGGCCTTTCCCTCCTCGCTCATGTGTGAGGAGAGAGACATGGAGTGTGTGTAGAGTACCTTAGTACCGGAGTTTGTACTGTGGTCTACAATATACAAGACTAAGGGCGTGGTACTCCTCTGTGCTCGAGTGGTGGTAGACATGGGGATGGGCTGCCTATCTGATGATTGATTGATGAAGATTAAACCACCCCAAAGGTGGCACGGGCATGAATAGCCCGTAAGTGGTGGCCCTTTTGAGCCATTACCAGTATCAATAGATGATACTAGAGATCTCCCGTCACGCAGGGTGCAGTCGCACCTCCACAGATGTCTCCCGGACCAAATGGTGACCAAATGGTCATGCCTATCTGGGCAGCGGGAACTTGCCTTGTGAATCTTCTATATCAACTGTACTTTGAGGTAAACCTTAAAAGAGCGTCTGCGTCGTGTATCAGAGGATAGGCGGCCATCAGTGCTTGTGGCTAGACATTTTTGAGGGACGGCTTCTACCGGAGCCGAAGGACAGAGAGGGGGGGGGGGGCTGAACACTCCGATGCTCAGCGTCGCCGGGCCCCACAGACCCTCCTGCAGGCAGACCACAGCGCGGGAAAGAGATCAAGTCAGGAGTGAGAAATCCCCTCCTACTTCCTAATTAAGAGTGTCAAAGAGGATAAACCCGGATTGACAGGTGAGGGTTCCCTCCCTCCCTCCCTCCTCAAGCCTTCAACACTTGAGCTTGGAGTGGAGGGAGGGCCGGTGTGCAGAGGGAGGGAAGACATAGGTGGAGGGGGAAGGGAAGGAGACAAGGAGTGTGAGGGGGAGCCTGACACTCGAGGCGACTATCTGACGTAGTGAGGCAGCTCCAGATCGACCCGCAAGGTCAAACTGGTTGACCCCGCGACCAACTCCCACAACACTGTATAATACAACAAAGACGCCGCCACCTTTTCCATACGGCATGCCGCTCACAACCAATCCCATCCTGTCCTCCCTTCTAGCAGGTGGGATTGGTTGAGGGATGACAGGCATAGGTGGGGGAAGTGACCCGGGGGCGAGAGATCTAGCCCTTTTAACTCCCCCTCTCCCCCCACTCCTTCCTCCTCCTAGCCTTCTGCACGTGTTGAAGATCCGCTTACAAGTCGCAGTTAGGTGACACAGCCGCTTACAACGTCGGCAGATGTCAAGTCGTAGGTAGAGAGATTATTATTTTCTGCCCCTGAGGGCGAGTTTATTGGGCAGCGCCACTCATCCTGTGAGTGGATACACCGCCATAGCAACATACACAACGCCTCTATTAGGAAGAAAACCCCCTTGATTGTACTAAGCAAGTGACATCGAACAATGCCGGGTAATTTTTAAGGGAACAACAACTGTAGATGGCACCAGGTGATGTTAACATTAGGCATGACACAGCCAACAGAAGAGCACTCCTCTGTTGACAGACGGTGACGGGTCGGACAAACTCCATCATCTTGTTGCTTCCTGATGAATTAACAGGTCAGAGACCTTGGTAATTCATCAGGCTGTCGACCTGATTACTCAAACCGGACTGCGGTGCCTACGTCGGCCTGCAAGCAGTAACAGTTGATCAGATTAAGTTTGATTCCTTTATATCTGCTAATGCTATTTTCTACTCAACTTTGTGCACGTGTTACGCACCCATTGAGGCTACTTTACTTCCTTACGAAACGAGAGGAGCTTTGTTGAAGGAACTACTTCAGAGTGCAGATTTGGAACCAGTCCCTCGCGTATTTTCCAGTTCTAGTTTATGCTGTAACTTTCGCCTGCGCCTCAGGAAATCCAATTAGAGGGATTTAAAGGTTCCCAATAATTCTGGCGTTTGAATGGATTCAGGAGCAAATGGTCTAGGCACATTCACCAGGTCAGCAATTTCACCAGTCTTCTAAAGACGGTGCGATCCTGCTGCATGTTTACCACCCCATATAAGGCTCTAAGATTACTGTACGCAGATTCACTGTACGCAGATTCATCTAAGAGCATTGGAGTAATCCAAGATAGATTACTGTTATTATATATTGCTCTTTATTGTGGCATCTCTTTTGGCTGGATAACAAGAACTTGGCAAAGACAAATGCACGAAGCCACATCATTATGTATTGCTCCTTTGTGTTGTTAAAAGAGCACTGTAAAGTAGAGTACAATAGAGCACAAAACGTCTTCCCACTCAGCTTTCTGGCAAAACATTAAATTCCTGAGGGTAACCTAAAACTGCATTCTGTATTCGGTTGCAAAATTATCTATTTGTTTTTCCATAACATTCAACCTCCTGGAATATGCCTTAATTGAGGTTGGTTGGTTTGTGCGGCCGACTAGGAGATATTTACACGAGTCTGGAGGAAGTGGTGACCAACATGGCGGCCCCGCTCATAAGGTCTCCACCGCCAAGAGTGATACTGCACTATAATTTGCCTTTGTCTCTGTCGGTTATGATAATGAGGCAATTACCGAGCCACGACAGCCAGCTTTTGAAGACGGAGACTCCTGTGTTTACTTAATTACCCATTACTCCTTTGGCTTATATTAGCAAGTTGAAAGGACGATCCCTCTCCATACATTTGCAGTTATTAGAGTCCAACCACTTGCGCTGGTCGGTAGAGCGACGGTCTAGCTTCATGCAGGTCGGCGTTCAAGCCTCGACCGTCCACAAGTGGTTGGGCACCATTCCTTCCCCCCGTCCCATCCCAAATCCTTATTCAGACTCCTTTCCCAGTGCTATATAGTCGTAATGGCTTGGTGCTTTCCCCCCTGATAGGGGAACTATTCCTTTCGCGTTCATTTCCCGTGCAATTGCTATAGTTGCACTTGTTACCGGGTCTCGTCAACTGTACACCTATATTTTGCTTGTCTTCCAAGAACATGTTCTGGTAACCCCCCCCCCCCACCAACCAGTTGCAAGAGGAGCAGCAGCATCTTCCATATTGCACCAATACAACCCAAGACTGTGAAGGCGGTTGTGACTGTTGGTCAAGGTACTAGATGGGATCTGTTACATTACACACGATGGACACCTTGTGCCAGTGTCACCCTCAGACAGTGAGGGTGTTTTAAACAAATGTACACTGACACCTTTGGAGAGGCGGAGTCTCCTCAGCTGAATCTTAGGAGCTTCAGGAATCTCAACATCATCTTGGCCCCGTCTCCAAAGGATCTTTGAATAGTACAGTAATTTCCTTTGGCGTTTACTTCAAAGTTTCCAGTCTCAAGTTTTGACTTACTATACTGGTACTATGATTCATTAAAGGAATATATGAAATTAAAAGCAGTATTAGGCCAGTCACCAATTAAGTATATCGGCAAAATCAGGGACGTTTGGCTTCCACTGTGAATACAAATTGTATTAATTGTGATTGATGTCAAGCAGTATAGAATGTACATTTAATTGATATATTCCAACGATACACCGGGAGATCTTAATAAATCCTCTATATAGTTTGGAACAGATCAATGATTCGGGAGAGTTATTTATCATTGTAACTCTAACTCTAATGGGTCGTCCCATCAACTCGGAAAGGCTGGTGACTCATTAGCAGCGTTTGATGTCTAATGGACGAGCTCTTAAAGGACTCTATTTGGGTCATAGAGCCCGATTAGCGGTGTGGCGCGCCTTCTCCGCCGACAATCTTGGAGAGTTACCCCCGCTAAGTTAGCGCATACACTCACACCCGTTTTCCTGCACTGCATTGTGTTTATTTTAACATTGAAAACATTTGAATCGCCTTGCGTATTAACTCTTAAAGATAAAGCGCCACTCAAGAGGTGATTTTCGAGTCGAAGATCAAGCGACTCGTCATATAAAGGACAATGTACCTTACCTTGAGGTTACCTTGAGGTGCTTCCGGGGCTTAGTGTCCCCGCGTATAGTGTCTACCACAGTATAATGTTATACTGGTATCAGACCAAACCATGAACCGGCATGTATTGAGAAAAGTCATTATACTGTGGGGATGTCCTACAATATAAAAATAATACATAATGTATAAGTGTTACGGTGAGACCCCCCCCCCCACACACACACACACACCTGGCAATACAAGTCATGTCGAACGCAAGAACGCCCAAGTTACCTGGCACAGGAACGGTGCTGTAAGTCCACTACGGGCTCACCATAGCCCGTGCTACTTAGAACTTTTTGTTCCAAGTAGCGAATTTTCTTGTTGAAGTAGTAGTAGTTTAAAATCCATTGGCGTTCTTGCTTAAAGGCTTTAGTAACCTTACCCAGCCCATACCAGCCTGAGCCCAGCCTAAACTGAGCCTAACACTGTACAAGGTGTTAACGAGCCTGATCGAACCGTCTCGTGTACGATTTGTCCATAATATCTCTCTAGAATGATGGTGACTGATTCATCATCTGTGACGGTCAATGGGGTTAACGTACAGATTCATAGTTTAAGGTGTAGACAGTGGGTTAAGGTGCTCCACTGATTGAACTGCTGGGAAGGCCTAACTGTAGGCCGGTTGGATCCTATTAACACCCTCAAGGCTCCGAGGGTAAGCTGTGTGCAACATGGTATAGTTCACTACGTAGATATTGGGAAGTAATCTCTAGAATTCCTGGGATCATGTCCCCATTATCACCCTACCCGAGGATCACCCTCCAGGGATAGTTACAAAGATCTCCTTTCTAGCAAGTACCTTTGGAGATTATCTATTTTATCTATAATAATTAAAAAAGAGTATATAATTCATCTTTATGTCCACGGTTGTTCCGGCAATATTTCTTTATATATTGTTTCCTAAAAGAAGTGCTGGACCAACCGGGCTCTGGTGGATGTGTGAGCCTGCGGCCCGCTCCAATCAACAGCCTGGTGAACCAAGCTCTGACAAACACCCTTCTCCAGGAATAACCCCCCCTCCCCCCACCCAACAGTACCCACTCCTCCACTGCCTCTTCCACTCCACCTATTCCAGCTTCGCCCCTCCCCTCCCCCCACTCCACACCCCCCCCAACCACTCACAACCCGGCGCCTCCGTGATAGTATAATTAACTAATTAAGGCCCCACAACACACCACCACCAGCCTACCATCGATGCCCACCACCCACCTTTAAGGGATGTTCTACATTACATTACCCACACCCAATACCACATCACTTGTCGTTTGCCTGTGGTGGATTTCCCCAGTTTGTCTAAAATCGCTTACTGGCCTGGGAGGGGAAAGGGGGGGGGGAATTAGGGAGTAAGACCTCACGCACTAGGCAATTACAAACTATCAATATGTTTATTGTTTGTGATGTGTCAATGTATGTATTAACAAGCTATTCTCACCCCGTTCAGTACATCGTGAGCTACCTCATCCCTTTGTATTTTACCTCAATAATTGCAAACTTATTTCTATTTCACACAATCAGCCGTTGGTGCGCTCACACCCAATAGGACTTGCTGCTGGAATTGAATGAATCAACCAACTTATACAGAACGTTCACTGTTCTAACAATGTTTACGGCTGCCTTTCACCACCAAACGTGGTGTTACGGAAAGCCTTATCGTGTTATTGCGTCGCACCAGAATACCACTGTTATTACTATTAAATATTTTCAATATTACAGGGAGAACAAGGTTAACGACCGTAAAGGTCGTTAATGGTCAGCACGGTGTGGCTCGTCCGGTGGCGGAAATTCTGTTAGCCAATCAGAATCACCGACCAGCACTCTCTGCCTCGCCCGGAGCATGAGCAGAGACAGTACTCTACTCACTCCCATTCGGTGGACATGCCGTCGTCGTCGTGTGTGTGTGTGTGTGACCAGTTTGACCCAGCTGTGACAGCGTGCTCCACATCTCCAGCGACACAGTACCTAGCGACATGGTCGACTCCGTATGAAGGTCCAAGTCTTTGAAATCTACCGTTGTTCTCGGAATGGGTCCAATAGAGGGTCGTTAAATCCAGAAGTAGAGTTGAATCGACTGACGAGTGGCGGCCAACTCGGTGTATATATAACTGTATATATGTACAGAGATATATGTATATGCCAATAAGACTGTACTTAATGTACCCACGTGTTTTAGTGATATATTTATATATATATTTATGTACAGTTTATCAAGGATATATTCAGCTATTTGTCTTTTTCCAAAATCATTTCTTGTAATTCTCCGAGATCTGACTGAGGACGTGTGTCGCACCTGACAATAGGTCATGCTGAGCCTGACACCTGAATAAGTCAACGATTCTTTGTTCTATAAGTGCTTTTCTTTATCCAGTTGGATTACAAACCTATTTAAATGTGTTGGGTTTTCGACAGTTCGATCCAAACAGCAGGCAGTGATATTCTGTAATTGTGTTTGAAGAGTAGACGTTGAGAGACAATTTACACCTCCTCAAGACAACAAGGTGTAAATTATCTTGATTTCGGGGCTTAGCGTTCCCGCGGCCCGGTCCTCGACCAGGCCTACTTTTTGTCATCCCCTCCCCCCCCCAGAAAGCAGCCCGTAGCCGCTATCTAACTCCCAGGTACCTATTTACTGCTAGGTGAACAGGTGCACGAGGATGAAAGAAGCTACCCATGTGTTTCCACCTCCACCGGGGATCGAACCCGGAACCTTTGGACAGCGCTTCGGATTCGTAGTCCTGAGGTTCCGGGTTCGATCCCCGGTGGAGGCGAAGACAAATGGGCAAAATGTTTATTTACTGCTCGGAAACAGGGGGCATCAGGGTGAAACAGGTAAAATGTTTGTTTCACCCTGATGCCCCCTGTTTCCGAGCAGTAAATAAACATTTTGCCCATTTGTCTTCGCCTCCACCGGGGATCGAACCCGGAACCTCAGGACTACGAATCCGAAGCGCTGTCCAAAGGTTCCGGGTTCGATCCCCGGTGGAGGTGGAAACACATGGGTAGCTTCTTTCATCCTCGTGCACCTGTTCACCTAGCAGTAAATAGGTACCTGGGAGTTAGATAGCGGCTACGGGCTGCTTTCTGGGGGGGAGGGGGTGACAAAAAGTAGGCCTGGTCGAGGACCGGGCCGCGGGAACGCTAAGCCCCGAAATCATGACCTTAACCTCTTCTTCAAAAGGTTATCTTAACCTCAAATCAAATCTTGAAGATAACCTCAAGACCCTAGGAGGGTTCACTCTGTCTTACACCTCTGGCATCTTGCCTGCCTTCAGGGAAGACTCTTGAGCCAGAACAGAAGTGCGTAAGACAACACTTAGGGACCATCATAGGTACAGTAGCACTTCAGGTTGCAATTCTTTTGACCATATGGTGGTAGAGTTGACTAGAGCGCGTCTAGGAATACCCAGCAGCAGCATAGCCTTGATGAGGGGTTCGAACCTGTTTTGGATATGTTCTTTGATACATGGTGGTGTGACGTACGCAGTGAAATCCCAATCTCATGAGTCCCGTGTGTACCAGCCCTTGTTTTCAACATTATATTTATCCAGCCAAAACAAAGCTTCCTGATGTTTACGAAGCACAGTGAAGCAAATGTAACATTAGGTTGTTTGACGATATCATGTGTGAACCTTCCATACCTGCTTGATGGGGTTCTGGGAGTAGTTCTACTCCCCAAGCCCGGCCCGAGGCCAGGCTTGACTTGTGAGAGTTTGGTCCACCAGGCTGTTGCTTGGAGCGGCCCGCAGGCCCACATATACCTGGTTGATGGGGTTCTGGGAGTTGTTCTACTCCCCAAGCCCGACCCGAGGCCAGGCGACCACATAGTCACTTCACTCGACAAAGCACACATACACATATGTAGCATTCCAGATCTCGCAAGGAAAATAGCGGCTGATATGTGCTCTTTCACAGGAATAGCCTCATGAGTGTGAGTGAGTGTGTGTGTGCCCTTCCTCCCCTCCCCCCTCACACAGACAGGCACACAAACTCGCATAATACACATAATAATAACTCGTATCAATCCACACACAGCTAGGTGGATAGTCTGCCTACTATAATAACTAGAAATGGGGAAAATAGGTGCCAAACTGCTGCTTCACTTGCACCCCTCCATCTTGTTAACTCCCTCCCACCCCCCACAAAAGGTAAGACGTACATGAAGAAAGCAGAACACGGACATTAGAAATAATTAAAATCACGAGAAGTGAAGGAAAAAATTCTTTAGCGTAACGTTAAACCTAATTTTTTTTTTAGCCTGTCACTCCGCAAAAAAATGCAGACAACGGGGGTCATACACCGGGCCCAAGAGCTCAACCCGACCAGACTAACACCACCAAACACCCGGCAAACACCCACCAAATAACTACCAAACACCCGCATGTCACCGCCTCTGCGAAAGAAAACGCGTCATCAGACAAAAAAGTTATATCAGGGGGTACTAATTAAAACTTTGCAGTTTAACTTGGATCTCTTTCAGAGCCTCAACAACCGCGTTACAGTGATGAAAGAAATGTAATTACCGGCTTAGTTTATGAGTCCCTCTTTATTTAGCCACACAAAAACGGTCAAAAGTATCCGAGGTAAAGGGGAAGGATGGCAATGAAGGGTGAAAATAAAGAGAAGGAGTAAGAGAGAGAGGAGAGGAGCATCCAGTGCCACCTCATCTCCCGTCACTGGATGCTGCTCTCCAGACCTACTTCCAGGTTATATGCAGCCTCCCGGGAGCTCACGAGGAGGAGGAGGAGGAAGAATATGACGGGAAGTAGGATCAATACGAGGATGAGAACGATGAAGAATACGAGGAAAGAATACGACGAGTGAGTGAGAGAGAGAGAGAGAGAGAGAGAGAGGAAGAGGATAGAGGAATGCAGAGATATTGTACACTTGAGTGTCGCACAATCCACTCTGAACAGAATCTTAGCTGTTGTTAAATCAATAACGAATTCGAAAGAGGACACGCCTGGGACGGTGGGAGGGAGGACCTTATTTTTCATGCAGTTGTGAAGGGTACTTTATTGTGTTCATAAAAATGACAGTCTTCAAACGTATCATCATGGACAAGACCATTCAAAGAGATGCTAGATCAAACCTAATTCTCTCAAGGATAGAATAACGTCTTGCACACCCTACTCAAAGCTGGGGAAATGGCTGACCTGGAGAACGTGCAAAAAACTCCCCTGCACGAATTCCCTGAAACATCTTATTTATTGGAACCGCTGACAAGGTTTAATTCTCTATTATGCATCTCGTCTGCTCTCTAGAGAATAATTTACCCTTGGAAAATATGAAATTGGTTCCAAATCTGCACACATGGAATAATTTCACACATTTTGCACATGCCTCCTGGTATCATATCCGATGAAGAGCAGAGGTGCAGTAGGTACGAACTCTTATCAACATCGAAAGCCCAAGTGTTTTCATCACACTACCTCTACCCCCTAAGAGGGAGGGGGGGGGGGGTACAACTACCCAACCTGTTATGGGGGATAAAAAGAGACTTGATAAATACCTCCCAAAGGATACCTGACCAATCGAGCTGTGATGTATTCGTGAGACTGCATGCAGCTGCGATTAGTTGACCAGAAAACTATAAGCAAAAGGCCTGGTCAGAGACTGGGCAGCGGGGAAGTTGATCCATGGAACTAACTCATGATAACTTCAAGGTAAGGAGGGAGGGGGTGAGAGGGGGAGGAGAGGGGGTGAGTAAGTGATAAGAGAGGGACGATACAGGGGGGGGGGGGCTATAGATGGGGGGAGAGAGAAAGGGGAAATGACAGACCACATACGAAACAATATTTTCCGAGAAAAAACAACTTTGCTCCCAAACAACCAGTGAATGAAGGACTGACGAACGAAGCCAACAAGTAACGGTGCCGAGGGGGGGGGGAGGTTGAAGGAAGGTCACGGGGCGTTTAACGATAACTTGATTAACACACTCCAGTCCTTCATATTCTGCCCTAACACAGCAAACGTGCGCAGCTATGCATTTACTTATTAATTAGAGGCAGAGAGGTAACCCCCAAAGGTCAGGGGAGACAAGGTCACAACACGACACGAGCCTGGACTGAAAATAGTAGACAGGAATGCCATCTACCTTACACACTGAGTGTGAGTGTGTATATTCACGATTTACTATTTGTGCCTGCAGGATCGAGTTACGTCTTGCACCCCGCCTTTCTAACCGTAGCGTCCCCAAATTCCCACTTAGCGCACGATGATTCATTGTCTCAATGTTGCAAACTGGCTTTAAGATTGATTGGCTTAATCTTAGAGCTGGCACGGGCATGAATAGCCCGTAAGTGGAGGCTGTTTCTGTGCTACATCAGCTACTGGTAATGGCTTCAATCAGCCTGCACAAATAACATGGTAAACCTCTCAAAGTGCCAGCAATGGCCGCCAAAGTCTGCTCATAAAAGCCAATTACCAGGACGGTGGGCCATCATCATCCCCCGTCCCACCTCTTCCCTGTCCCACCTCTCCAGCTGTCTTAATCCTCCCAGGAAGGAAACGAGTGAAAAATAACTCTTCACTCGAGTCTTCACTCTCCCTCATTCATTCTTCTTTCTGCTTCTAGTTACCCGTACCATGGGCCTATCCATCTTTCATGTTCTCGGCTCTCCTGTTTATCCGTCCTCTGTTCTCCTATTCCAGTCTCTTATCCTTTTATAGTGTTATTTCAGGGCTACTGTTCCATGTGGCCCCGCAGCTCTGTGACACACCCCTTCCTTCCAACTTGTACTATCAGGAGATGCACAACTTCCCTCCCATCACGTGTGTTCCGAAAGATGTTGTCCGGACAGAGGAGCGGAGAGGAGCGAGGCCCAACCATTGATTCCCCACCTCGCCAGTGGAAGTCCTTCACCACCACCCTTCCCAGCAGCAGTTGCTACAACCACCCCCACCACCACTACTACCACCACCACCACCACTACCACCACCCTTGCGCGGCATCAAAATACCCTGCCAGCCACCAGGCGCCGCTTCCTTCCCCCCCACACACTCTAAACGACCCTAGACAAGACCCAGGTGTATTCACGTCCCTCAAGCCTGGATATCCTGCCAATCAGCGAGGCGTCCTACAATGTCCTCTCGCCTGCTACACACACTCTTCCCCCTCCCTCACTCCGAATCTCCTGGGAAGCCAGCGAGGCGACCTGGGAAGACAATCCCACCAAGAGCCCCACAATGGACGACCTTACCATTAGACAACACCCGCCCCGGTCCTGGTGACCTACTGGTCACAAAGTGAGCGCAGACACAACATATATTGCGATCAATATTACCCTGCGACTTATATATATATATGAGACTCAAGCCTCTCACAAGTGGGGACCATAGTTTATCGACTGGGCTATTGAGTAGAGCTTAGTGTTCATAAGAAAAGTTTCCCTCCAACTTACGGTCTCTGATGCTTTCCCACCCAAGACACCTCCCCCCTTAATCCATTCAGTAGAAACCAATGAGACGAATGATTATCTCGTCTACATTGTTGAAAACAAGAATGAAGAGAAAATGTTGTTGTTGAATATGACACAAATCCCGAGAGTTAGAGTCGATTGTATCACTCGTATTGAAGAGGTCATGTGTTTTATCCGGGATGACACAGTGTCCACCATCCCGGGATGACAAGCGTACAGTGTAAGCCGGGATGGTGGATAGTTTATCCCATTGGGTCCCATAATATCACCTACAATAATGAATTTGCATCAATACCTTGTAACTTTGTGATAAAGTTGAAGTATATAATGAGGTCTCACAGGTATAATGACCTGTAGGGGTGTGCTGGTCACAGGTCTCAACTACAGGGCCTACTATAAGAATACTGTGGGTTCCGTGGTTATGAACACCAATACACCACAGGAGCACTGTGAACAGTCATCTGAACACCCAGTGACTGAGAACACCCGGCGCATAGGTTCGAGCCCTCCCCACAGCTCCTACGAGGTTGCTCACACAGTCACCTATTGCCAATTAAGCTAAACTAACCCAAAATTAACAGGTTTGTTAACATGTTAATCAAGTCTAACTAGCTCACCGACGATGCAACTTGGGAGTAATATTATAACTCGGGCTCTTAAGCTGTGTACTACTACTCACACGATAGATATGGGGTCCGCTACCATTCACAGGATGGGTATAGGGTTTACAACCAACAGGATTGGTTGCTTATGACCCAACCAATCCCGTTGAATCAATGGGGTCCACCACTACTCCCTGAATACGTATGGGTTTCACTGACATTCACAGGATTGGTATGGGACTCACCAACACTCACAGGATGGGTATGGTGGCCACTACCTCTCACAGGATGAGGAACGGGAGAGTCGACTACCACGCACAGATGGGGGTGAGGAGGGGGTGGTGGGGGTGTATAATAAATTAACCAAACTTAAAAGCAACTTTCCCCACACATTTAGGCATATTAAAGTTGCTAACTTACATCAAAGAGCTTTCTCAGGTTGGTAAACACGAACAGTCCTCTCTCTAGCCCTTGTGGTGAAAGGAAGACGAACAGAACTGGATGGACAAATCAGGTGGGAGAAGCCTTGATTGGACAGATCAGGTAATTGTAAGGGGCGAGTGTATTGGAGAAGGTGAAAAGGAGACGTAGCTTTGTATACCCAGCCACAGTTCTTGTGTATACCTGTGTATACTAAGCTACACAGGTTACTGCCAGTTCCTACATGTGCTACACTACAGTAACAGAGGTCACTCCTTAGCAACAAAGAGGGGAGACACCTGACCAAGTGAAGACATGCTGCTAGATGGGTATCTTCTTGAGATGGTTATCTTGAGATGATTTCGGGACTTTAGTGTCCCCGCGGCCCGGTCCTCGACCAGGCCTCCACCCCCAGGAAGCAGCCCCGTGACAGCTGACTAACTCCCAGGTACCTATTTACTGCTAGGTAACAGGAGCATCAGGGGTGAAAGAAACTCTGCCTATCGTTTCTCGCCGGCACCCGAATCGAACCTGGGACCACAGGATCACGCGCCCAGTGTTCTGTCCGCTCAGCCACCGGCTCCCTTATCTCTAGGATGTGGTGGGGTATTCGATAAGCTATCCAAGAGCAGGTGGGTTTGCTGGTATCCACCTCTCACTAGGTACCCGCTTGTGGGTCTCAGTGTCGCTACGTCACACGCTCCACTGGCTTCACTATTTCAGTCTCCAAACACGCTTGACAAGGCTAGCATATTCCATTATCAAGCTCTATCATCACCTTCTATGCTTCAAAACAAATACTCACGAATATCAAATAGCAATATTATGATTAATTCGTTGGCACTAACGAATCTTCACTTGTCGTTGGCTGCAAGTTACGCCCCAACAAACACACAACCTAACCGCAATGTTGTTACAATGTAAATCAAAACACACAACAGATAACGTTGTGATTAGGTTGTGTGTGTGTCAGTGGGTGAGAGAGGAGAGAGAGAGAGAGGGGGGGGGGGAGGGGGTAGAGAGAGGCGCGGGCCACCACTCTCACACACACTGGCGAAGGGAAGCACTTGGGTGGGTGACACTCCACTACGACACACAGTGGATAATATTTGCGCGACGGGAGCCTGTTAGCCGCGGCAGCAGTACGTAGGGGGCGGCGCTCCGGAGAGGGGGAAGTGGCTCTCGTGTCTCTGGGGCGCTCTGGCTACTACTGACGAAGACTCCACACACCCACCACCACCACCTCCTGCTTCTCCCACTTCCGGCGACTGCGCCCTCAGCGCCCGCACCGCCTCCCACCGGCATGCACGCACACACGCACGCACACTCACGCACGCGCGCACGCGCCTGGGCCGGCTCTAAGCCTGCCTCACTACACACACACGCACGTACACAATGGCCCACTGTTACGTAACTAGGTCCTAGCGCCCCCCTCTTCCCCCCCCCCCCCCTGCAGCACCCTCCCCAGGTCACACCCGCCCCCCTCCCACGATACTGGGGTCACACACCCCCCCTCCCACGATACTGGGGTCACACACCCCCCCCCTCCTACGATACTGGGGTCACACACCCCCTCCTCCGGCACCGCGGTCGTCTTAAATGTAACTCTTCTACTCTTAAGAGTGTTCTATATGTTCTATAACTGTTCAAGGAATGTCAAGCAGGGATTCCAAACTCCCTTAAAACAACCCTGCTCCTATTCAGCAGAGATACTCTAAATAGGATGCTACTTGATTGTCCTCCCCACGAAAGGCAAAGTTGGAAAAGTATGCTGCATTAATCCAGACATATTGTCAAAGGCTTTCTGGCTATCCAGGAAGACACAATCCACCCACCTTACGTGTCCTGCTGAAGCTTGATAACGTTATCGTAGAGTTAGATCAGATTTGTTGGATATGCCTTTCCCTGTCTAACATAGTCCTACAGAGTGATGCCCTGTCAAGTGTCCAGAATTTCCTCTATTCCCTTTCTGATGTTATCCAGCACAATGCTCGGTATACGAGTTAGTGCAACAAATCTGTAGTTTAGTGCCTCAAACCAGTCTTTCTTGAATACTGGCACCACGTTGGCACCCTTCCAGGTTTCTGGCAGTTTCACATTCATAAGCGAGACTCTGTAGCCCTTAGACAGAGGCGTTGCACTTCTGTGCCGTGGCTACTAATAAAGAGGCACAATGTTCTGGACACGGCTTTGTTCAATATGGCTTCACTTCCACGTTTGTGGTGGTGGTATTCAACAAGAACCTGGACAGTTTTCTGCAAGACGTGCCCGACCAACCGGGCTGTAGTACTCACCTAGTTGTGTTTGCGGGGGTTGAGCTCTGAGCTCTGTTGCTTGAAGCGGCCTTCACGCTCACATATCCACAGCCTGTTGGACCAAGCACCCCAGCAAGATCCAACACTATTATGGTTACTACAGTTTCCGCTCTTCTATAATCCCTTGTGTCAGCCACACACTGTTGACTCGATCTTTAACAGATTTAAAACCTTCAGTTGAGTACCTCACAGCCATCCATCACTTTGGTGAAGCCTTTTCTGTTACTAGTCTCAGTTGCTCCCTTACTGTTAATTTTCTTTTTACACGGCTGCTGGGTACTATGGCGGGTCTTGGGCTTTAGTCGCTACGTTATTTTCCAGCTGCCTCTCTTCATCCCTAATATCCTTGTGTTCCCATTTCTGGCCCTTCTCAGTTCCTCGCTGCTTGTCTCGGTACTCTGCTGACTATATATTTCTAAGACGTCTCCTTTCTATGTTAGGTTTCCCTACAGTGCTGAATCGTGGGTTTATATATCGTCTATGAAAGAAGAGAATCTTCTTCTACTCTTCTCAGGCTTCCTTCTACTTTATCCTCACACTGCACTTCCTGGAGGAGTTTGGGGAGGAATTACAGGTATAGAGGGAAATGATACTACACTCTCCATCTCGACTATGTAGTGAAACACCGCAAGACAGTGATCTCTGGCACCAAACGTTTCCTGTTGCTTCAAGAAATACCTAGCTGAACAAATCCACAAGGGCCGTGACGAGGGTTCGAACCTGCGTCCGAGAGGATCCCAGACGCTGCCTTAATCGACTGAGCTACGACATAGTTAAAAGAATTGCAACCAGAAGTTCTACTGACCTTGTGGATTTGTTCATTTGATGCATCACACTATTGTGGTTTCTGTGTGTAACCTAGTTGAAGGTATCCTTCGTTAATGACAAGGAATATGACAGGGTAAAGTTCCCTAGGACTAGACCCAACCATTTGGGCTGGACGGTAGACCAACGGTCTCGCTTCATGCAGGTCGGCGTTCAATCCCCCGACCGTCCACAAGTGGTTGGGCACCATTCCTTGCCCCTGTCCCATCCCAAATCCTTATCCTGACCCCTTCCCAGTGCTAAATAGTCGTAATGGCTTGGTGCTTTTCCCTTGATAACTCCCTCCCCTCCCCTAGGACTAGGGCCTGGCGGGTGGACGAGAGGCCCTGGTGCCCACAGGAGGCCCTGGTGCCCACGAGAGGCCCCAGGGGTCGCCCACTGACACACTCCAGTCAGCTGTCGCCTCGGCTCATTCATGCGGTGTGGGCTGCAGTGTCCACTGGGAGAATGGTCCAATCCCTCCAGGAAATAGCCGGTGAAGGACGGGAAGCGCAACCTCCAGTACACAACTGATCAATAAAAGACACGGACACGTTTTAACACACACCAGTGTGTGTGTTAAGGTGGGATCCAAGAGCCAAAGCTCGATCCTGCAGCCAAAAATCGGTGTACACACACACAGATCGTGGGGTCTCGCGGCTGAGTGGACAACGCTCGCAATTCGTAATCTTTAGGGCCCGGATTCGATTCCTGGGAGAAACAAATGGACAGTTTCTTTCACCCTGGTGCTCCTGTTCACCTAGAAGTAAATAGGTACCTGGGAGTTAGAAAGCTGCTACGGGCTGCTTCCTGGGAATGTGTATGTGTGTGGGGAAGGGGGGGAGGAGGTAAGAGAAATGTATGTAGAAGACATAGAGGATAAATATAAATTGGTTAGAAAGGCGGGGTCCAGGAGTTAACAGCTCGATTCTGCAGATACAAATAGTAAATACAGCGACGCAGAGACAGCTTCCCCCAGACACAGTGGCGCCCCCGCCAGATGCTGCGGCAAGTTGGGGAATTACAGATACCATCTTTGGTGCATCTCCCTCTTCCTCCATCCTATCTCATCACACAAACTTCCCTCACTTCATCTTCCATCCCCTCTGTCTGTACAAACTTCCTGCCCTCCTGTAACATCTCCCCTCTCCCTATCCGTCCATCCCTCGCTCACTGTAGCAGCGTCCTTCGCTATCGCTCTTTCCCCTCATCTTCCTTTCCATCTTTGTGATGGAGGACGGGCAGTTGGTACACACTCTCCCCTCTCCTTGTACAAGTTTCCCCTCCACCACCACCACCGTCACACTCGGCTCCGAGAGGACAATCACGCTCGGACAATCACGCTCACACGACACGGCTCAGACGCCACGGCTCAGACGCCACGGCGTAGTCAGTTGCCACAAAAACACTCAATGCAGTGTTCTGCTTGGCTCAAACACCCACACTAAACCCTACAGCTGCATCTCCCTGTCGTTTGGCCGCAAAACTCACCCCTACATACCATTACACACTCATACACGCACACACTTTTGTCCGGTCGTGTTGGTCGAGTGGTTAAGGGATCCTGTACATCAGATGCATTGCTTCTGGCAGTATGGGTTCGGGTCACTTTTGGTGGGGGGGGGGGGAAGGGGGGGTGTGAGTTGTGAGTTGCATATATGCCTGGAGATCGTTCAGGCTTGTTCGCACATACACATATAAATAAGGGGTCTGGTAGCCGAGTGGATAGCGCGCAGGACTCGTAATTCTGTGGCCCGGGTTCGATTCCAGGATTAAGCAGAAACACAGGGGCAAAGTTTCTTTCATCCTGAATGCTCATTTGTTTCTGTCTGGTCCGGGAATCGAACCCGGGCCACAGAATTACGAGTCCTGCGCACAGTCCTCTCACACAC
The DNA here is from genome assembly GCF_040958095.1 of Procambarus clarkii. Lineage (NCBI taxonomy): Eukaryota > Metazoa > Arthropoda > Malacostraca > Decapoda > Cambaridae > Procambarus > Procambarus clarkii. Next base: position 9,425,598 of record NC_091221.1, read on the forward strand.
ACAGCAGACCAGACCCCCTGTGTGTGTGTGTGTGACCGTGTTTGCAGCTCGACCACAAGAGAAGAGGCCGATATCAACACCCGCTACACAAACGTGGGGTTTACGGTGGTGTGAAACCCATCTCACACTAGGTGAGCACAACTAGGTGAGAACACTGCTACGAGCCAGGTCCCCAGACACTCCCACTCCCCCCACCCATCACTCCCCCACACGACCTTCTCCCAGGTACCCCTTCCACTCCCACGTACCCCCCATACCAACCCCACCTCGCTTCACTACGTACAATCTTGCATCGCCGCCACACTTCAGCCCGGGGAATCTTACAGCAAGATCCGTCTCTTTCACGACCCAAGGGGCAGCGGAACCTCCAAAATCCTCGTTCTTAATCCCCCTCCCCCCCCCCCACCCCCTCGTCCTCCCTCCAAGGCAGGATACCCTTACATCCTGTTCCATCCCGGTTTAAATCCCTCCCAGTGCTGTCTTCAGCCTTTAATTCCGTCCGTGTGCCTATAAATCCCTCCCCTGTGCGTACAGGGAGAGCCAACACGTACAGGGGGATGGGGATAGGCACTACGTACTGGGGGTGTGGATGGGGATCACATACAGGGGGGTGGGATGGGCCTATTAATCTAACCCTCTATTAATCCGCGCCAGGCGCCCATTCCCCCCCCCCCCCCCCCTCCCCATTCCCACTGTCTTTGCAGTTTTCAAAATTCTATACAATAAACTGATTTCTCCCATACAACATATAGATTGTAAAAGCCTTCACTTCAGCCATTAACTGAAGATATCTCTGTATCTATAGGAGCGAGAGGTAGCTCTAGGGCCCCGCCTCACAGCTTGTCCCTGCTATGTCATACTGCTGTCATATGCACCCTTGAAACTGTGAAGCAAGACAGCTTCCACGGCGACTTAAAGCGAGTTCCTCTATTGTGTTCGTCTTACCTGCAGATGGTAAACATCTTGCTAACGATTCAGAGGAACGTGTTTTCCGCCTGTACCAATGTCCTCTCGTTCCGCCAGACATGAAATGTCTCAGAGAGGTTATGAGGGTTCAATATTGGCTGACAGAGAGGTTATATTTTGTGTTCTTGTGCTTCAACAGATGGGATTCCACGCTGGTGCTGCATACTCTATTTAGATCAGGTCCTTCCTAGTCAATAATCATTCCTGTCCACGACCAACAGGAATCTTGTACTTAGGCTTAATAGAACCCCCCTCCCCCCCGCAATGGCCAACAAATGACCTACTGCAGGATGCAAACCGCAACAATTACATAACTCCTGGGTACCTATTTTACTGCTAGGTGAATAGCGGTATCGGGTGAAAGCAAACGTGCTCAACCGTTTCCGCCCCGGCTGGGGATCGAACCCCCATCCCTGGAATGTGAGCCGATGAGATGCGCATCTCTAGGTATCTAAACGCCTGACAGCTTTACGGGCTCACCATAGCCCGTGCTACATGGACGCTTCGTTCTGAGTAGCTAAAACTAAAACAACAACAACAGCGTGGCAGCTTGACGGCTCTCGGCTACAACAGTCACGTTGAACCTGTACAGAAGCTTCACATTATAAAAGTCAGCCCCGGGAACAATTGAATCATTAAGTTGTTGTTGCTGCCTGGTATGTAAGTGACAAGGTTCTTAACCCAATTTATATAACTTATTAATATATATATATATATATATATATATATATATATATATATATATATATATATATATATATATATGCAAACAAGCCTGAATGGTCCCCAGGACTATATACAACTGAAAACTCACACCCCAGAAGTGACTCGAACCCATACTCCCACAACTGGTATGTACAGGGACGCCTTAATCCGCTTGACCATCACGACCGGACATAAGGAAGTGATAGCCGAGGCTATATGAACCACTTCCCCGCCGGCACTCGGATGGTAATCTTGGGCATAGCATTTTATCAAATCACCTCATTCTTTGGGGCACACGTGAGGAACACAAATGCAAACAAGCCTGAATGGTCCCCAGGACTATATACAACTGAAAACTCACACCCCAGAAGTGACTCGAACCCACAACTGGTATGTACAGGGACGCCTTAATCCGCTTGACCATCACGACCGGACATAAGGAAGTGATGCCCCAAAGAATGAGGTGATTTGATAAAATGCTATGCCCAAGATTACCATCCGAGTGCCGGCGGGGAAGTGGTTCATATAGCCTCGGCTATCACTTCCTTATGTCCGGTCGTGATGGTCAAGCGGATTAAGGCGTCCCTGTACATACCAGTTGTGGGAGTATGGGTTCGAGTCACTTCTGGGGTGTGAGTTTTCAGTTTATATATATATATATATATATATATATATATATATATATATATATATATATATATATATATATATATATATATATATATATATATAATATTAGTATATTTTGGTAGCAGTCTTTCCTGTAGACATATATTATTAAATATGACCGAAAAAGTAAGATTAATAATTCTAACACGAATTTTCTCAATCTTTCGTACATTACGCTTCTGTTGGAGGTAAATCAAAAATCACTTCTCCAAAATTCATTTTTATTTCTAGTCTGACGCGACACGGGCGCGTTTCGTAAAACTTGTGTATTTGTGAAGTCTTTGAAAATGTAATAAGTTTTACGAAACGCGCCCGTGTCGCGTCAGACTAGAAATAAAAATGAATTTTGGAGAAGTGATTTTTGATTTACCTCCAACAGAAGCGTAATGTACGAAAGATTGAGAAAATTCGTGTTAGAATTATTAATCTTACTTTTTCGGTCATATTTAATTATATATATATATATATATATATATATATATATATATATATATATATATATATATATATATATATATATATATAACCTGATTGAAACAGGTATTAATAAATACGAAAGTACTTAAGGAAATTCATCTTCAGAAGGATCAATAATAAGGTAGTATTAAATACAAAGGTTCATAATCCTTCTTGAAGATGATGATTTTCGTAAGTGGTGGTGATGAGGACAATGAGGAGCCGGCTGGTCACACACACACACACACACACACACACACACACACACACACACACACACACACACACACACACAGCAGGGCCAGAGCAGTAACACAGAGCCACAAGTCTCCCAACTATCTCAAATGCTTGTGATTGTACGGGGCTAGCCGGGAAGGTTGGCCGCCCTGCGGACACCACCACCACCACCAATGGCTGTGTCGGGTTTCCAGCAATGCAACGAGCTAGACAATCAAAATAAATAGACCCCCAATTTTCACGGTCTCTAAAGACCTTGCGATCGTTCACCTGGACTGTTTACAGGTCATTGGACTTGCGGGCCACCGCTGCCTTCCTTACCTTACTGGACTTGCGACCCATCGCTGCCTTCCTTACCTTACTGGACTTGCGGCCCATCGCTGCCTTCCTTACCTTACTGGACTTGTGGGCCATCGCTGACTTCCTTACCTTACTGGACTTGCGGGCCATGTGTTGGACGGCCCTGGGATAGTGGGCGCCATCTTGCTATGCCTACTCACAACTAGCTCCTTGCTCTAAGATGTGCTATGCTCGTTCGAGGTGCAGCCGAGGGCCTGACCCCATCATCCTGCGCGCGCGCACACTCACCATAGCTGCTACGCGCCCCAGTAGATATTATATATTTGGTTAATAACCTGCGGCCTTTTCTGCTTTAAGAAAGCTACAACCTACAAACATTAATACATCGCTGCCTGCCTTACCTTGCTGCGCATGCGCGGCCTCTCACCACAAAACACTGTCATCTTACCTGGAAAAGAAACACAAGATTAATATCAACACTTCAGACTGTATTAGAGGTCGGAATGTTACAGATATACACCAACCCGTTCTCAGGCCAAGTTCATTCCATCCAGCGGTCGACCCCAAAACTCATTCATGAGTTTTAACATGCTGTTCATTCTAAATAGGAAGTTTCTCAAATATAATTGAATGTTATATATATATATATATATATATATATATATATATATATATATATATATATATATATATATTAGCATACTTTGTTCATTTAGGCACTGGTTAGATTAAGCGTTCAGGTTCTGTTGGCGATTATTTGTATTTGTAGTACGTGGGTGAAGCATTTACAGCGTTGTGGTTCGAACACAAGTCGTCAGTGAAGCACTTGTTCCGGAAGTGTTCGAACGTCATCAGTTGTGAATTGTGTGTAAACCGTTTTGCATTCATAAACGGGGGGGTTTGGCGGGTGGATGGAATGGACTTTAACTTTGCCTTGAGAGGTGAAGAAACACATAAACAAGTGTCTGATTGATTGATTGTTTATGTAACGCGAGTCAGGTGGTCCACCAAAAAAGGTGGACACAACTCATAAATATGGAAGACAATAGTGCGAGCGGCCTCCTGGTTTGTTGCTCCGTCTAACACAGCATTCTTTCAGAGACCTTAATGCTAAGCCGTCCACTTCAGTCTTATGGAGAATAATGAACACGACAACCCTGGTGAACACGGATAATGACCCCCAAGGAGTAATGATGACAAACGACCTGACGTTTACACAGAGCAACAAAGCAAGCACAACATTTCCATGGAAAATGACAGTGTAATATGTGGACCTTGAGCACAAGGACTGCAACGTCAGCCATGGCACTCGTCACGTCAGTCATGGCACTCGTCACGTCAGCCATGGCAGCCCTCACGTCAGCCGTGGCACTCGTCACGTCAGCCATGGCACTCGCCACGTCAGCCATGGCACACGTCACGTCAGCCATGGCACTCTCGCCACGTCAGCCATGGCACACGTCACGTCAGCCATGGTACCATGTCTTTGTGTGTTTCAGATAAATGCTCCAGATATTCGAAGCACTAAAATAAATATCAACTTAGTGTTCACCTTCGCATTACCCACCGTATTATTTCCTGCACGTTGATCTGTTGTTGCTCTTAACATTTAGTAACCAACAGATGTAAAATCCACCTGGATTTACCTCTTAAATCCAAAAGTTAAATCCAAAATGTTAAGGTAGTTATCTCTTACTCCATGGTTACATTTATGGACTAATATTTCATTTTATGAAATCCTGTTGCAATACATCTGTAAGTAATTACAGAAACGAAACGCATTGCGTAATAGTGGCTTTAGGCATTGTTACATTAATGGATCAATATATAGATAGGGCTAGTACATACATCACTTGTATGTATGTACCTTACCTGAATAAACATATTTATTTATTAATTAATTATTGTTCCTCGGCTTGGTGCTTTACTAATGTGCATTACACATTAGTAAAATAGCGTGGGGCGCCACGCTAAAACAGGAGGAGTTATAGGCAGGTAAACACAAGGACACGTGCAGGCGATGAGTCACAATAACGTGGCTGAAGTATGTTGACCAGACCACACACTAGAAATTGAAGGGACGACGACGTTTCGGTCCGTCCTGGACCATTCACAATCGACTTGAGAATGGTCCAGGACGGACCGAAACGTCGTCGTCCCTTCAATTTCTAGTGTGTGGTCTGGTCAACAAGGACACGTGTACACGGACCAGCTGGCTGGCTGTCAGGTGAAGCAGCTTTACTCATCATAAGTCAACATTACCCACCTGGGGTGTGTCAACATGGCTCCAGACTGTCAAGCAGGTGGTGTGACTCTGGGCCAGGGTCACACCACCTGCTTGCCAGGGTCACACCACCTGTTAACAGGTGTTTTGACGATGGCGCAGGTAAACGCACAGTCTTACCTGGGACGCGGTCGGGTCAAGACCTCTGCTCCGCACCTTCCCCCTCCCCCTCCCCCCATGCTGGGTACTGAGATGGAGACTCAGTCACCAGTAGAACTGGCTGCTTCCCACGGAGATATTAACATGGACTCTGAAAGCAGCCAGTCAGACGAGGAGGGCGTGTTTCAAGAAGTTCTGACAAGGAATAAGAAGAAACGCAGAAGACAGGATGCAAGGCGTAGTGTGGACAGTAATGGTACACTTAACGGAAACGATAAAAGAATGAAGAACGACGCCGAGACTGATGCAGACAAACGGACGGAACGATGTCAGGAAGGTGAGGATCAGCGGAGATGGAGGCTTCTCTTCCCTGCCTCATGCACGTTGGCCTATCATCAGAAGCTGCTGTGGACCGTCAAACTCGGAAGAGAACACCGCAAGTTCGAGCCCCTGCTGAAGGAAGGTGTAAACAGACCTTACTTAACGGTAGGTTCTAGGGAGGCAGTGACGTTTCTTAGCCAGCAAGGATATGATGGAATTCTTATGGAAATACCGGAGGGGAACGAGAAGCTGACGAAGGTAATTATCTATAAATACCCTCAGATTCTGGACCCCGAGTTTATACTCGACGACCAACGATTTGTGTGGGCCAAGCGTCACCTCATTAAAGGTGAAGCTAGGAGTCAGGTGGTGGCTCTAGTGAGAGGTGACGTACCCGAAAAAGTGTTCATCACCGGGGCTGGCTACAGGCATGTAGCAAAGTATGTGGAAGAGCCCATAATATGCCTGAAATGCTGCAGATGGGGGCATAAATCCTGGAGCTGTCAAAATGATCCACGATGTCGTTTCTGCGGAAAGTCTCACCTCTCTACTGTGTGTAGAAACAGACTGAATCTGGGTGAGAAAATAGTTCCCAGATGCTGCAACTGTGGAGGTGTTCACAATGCGAGCTCGGCTGTGTGTAGCAAGAGGCCGAGTATGGCTGTTCTCCGGCCGGTGAATGTTACAGAGCAAGCAAGAGCTCTTACCCAGACACCGGGAGCACAGCAAAACAGTCTGCCCCAAACAGTGCCAGTGAACCGGACGAATGCGTGGGTAAAGGAGTCACCTTTACTTAGGCAGGCTCCAGCAACAAGCAGCCACGCCACCACTCAGGACTCCGGCAGTGACAGTGTAACGGTGAGTGAAGTGGCTACTGTGGCTCAGAGAGAGGGTCATAATAATATGGTCAAGGAAGTGTGGGCTGAACTTAAAAAAGTTGGTGAGTTCCTCCAAAATCTGGGGCAGAGAATCGAGTCCATCGAGGCTAAATTAAACGTTCAGGAGGTCAAGGAAAATCACAAAACGGTGAAGGATAGTCAGGATATAGTGGTTGAGGACAAAAATGAAATATTGAGTGATGAAATGAAGGAAAGTGAAGTGTGTGTGAATGATGGTAGTCGTAGTGAAAGGAAGAACCCTATAATTACACATAAAATGAAGGAATCATTTGGGCCAACAATGGACATCTCAGGGCTGAAAAAATCTCTTGAGAATCGCAATGTCGCTTTTACTGGTGAACTTGGGAGGAGGTGGGAGATGTTATACAAGGTATGGCTATCATTTAGTGAACTTATTGGGGATGACTTAGGCAATGAATTGATTAATAATGGATCACCCTAGACTGAAAGTGTTGTCATGGAATGTTAATGGTTTGAGAAACAGGGTTACAGATGTTCATTGTTATGTGATGGGAAATGATATTGATGTTGTAGCTCTCCAGGAGACAGGGGATAGGAATGAAGGATTATTGAAATTAAATGGTTATAAAGGGTTTCACCTCTTCGCTGCAAATACCATCAGAGGCACGTCGATTTATGTTAAGAACTCCATACCAGCAGAGTTAGTAGAACCGCCATCAAAAACGCAAGGTATAGAGAGTGTCTGTGTTAAATTATCATTAAGGGAAGGGGAATTTATTGTAGTTAATTTGTATGTATCCAGGAACTGCTTCGACGCTAACTATTTACCTGACTGCATTTATACTAATCCTTCACTGGTCATTGGGGACCTTAATGCTCGGCACACAAGCCTTGGGACAGTGGGTAGTATTAATGCTAATGGGGTCAAGTGGTTACAGTTTCTACAAGATCATCCAGATACCTGTCTCTTGGGAAACAATGAACCAACTCACATCAGGGGAGGACGGCTTGACTATGCCTGCGTTTTAAACTCTCAGGGGATTATGGGGGAGGCTCGGGTTGTTCGGGAACTACTTAGTGACCACTTTGCCTTGAACGTTGAATTACCACTGGGGAAAAAACAAGTCCACTTTCAAAGGAAAAGGCTAAATATTAAGAAAGATATGAAAAATTATTTTATTCAAAATATGGGAGATTGGTATCAACATTACACGCCGCTCTGCGTTGATAGTTTTTACGAGGACATGGTCGAGAACATAGAGAAATTAGTACAGAGGGAAAATAACGGGGGCAGGGGAAGCAAGACGCACGGACCTAAGAAATTTAAATATTCCAATGATCAGCAAGTCAAGGGATGGGAGAGAATGCTACGGGGTGCGCATAAAGCATGGTTAAAAAATGGAATGAGGGATGAAGAGAAAAATACAATGTTGGAAGTGGCTAGGGAATGCAGTCAGGTGAGGAAGGAGGCGCGGGACAGATACTGGCAAGACTTTGCTCAGGCCATTGGTAATACTAAGAACCTTAAAGACATATGGAGAGCAGTAAATAAAGTCAGGGGTTGTAAGACCAAATTCATTGCTCACTCAGATCCAGGGAAAGTTGCTAATGAGTTAGTAGATAAATGGGCAAGTGCTGCTGGTATGGAGTCCTTACCTGCAGACACGAGAGTCACCATTGAGTCATGGGAAAATATTAGAAATGGAGTAACTTTATGTGCCTTAAATACAAGATCTATAGCATGCACTGAGATAACCCACGATGAGCTACTGGATGCTATAAAAAGTGGCAGCTCCACTGCTCCGGGAAAAGATGGAGTAACGTATGACATACTTAATTATTTAGCCGGTATGAAACCTAATCCCTTACTTGATTTGTTTAATATGAGTTATAGAGAGGGAAAGTTACCAAGAAAATGGAAAGAGGCTGTCATCATTCCTATCCCTAAGTCAAACGGAGGCTACAGACCTGTCTCCTTAATATCCTGCTTTTGTAAAATGATGGAAAGGATTTTGTTAAATAGGCTACTCTACCTTGTAGGTGATAACATGTCCAATAATCTCTTTGGTTTTATCAAAGGCAAAAGTACTGCGGATTGTCTCTTAAAGTGTTTGTCTAATGTGGATGACAATTGTAGAGTTTTTGTTGATCTACAAGGAGCGTTTGATAAAGCCAATGGGGAAGTAATCTTATACGAATTAGCCAATCTGGGAATAACAGGGAGATTGCTACACTGGATAAGGGATTACCTGCAAGGCAGAAAAGGTCAGGTGTATTACCAGGGATACATGTCTGAGGAACGGAGGTTTCAGTTAGGTACCCCACAAGGGGGAGTATTAAGTCCCACCTTATTCAATGTATTAATGAACAGATTAGCATCAGAGATGTATCCTCCAGGGGTCACGACGATCATATATGCTGATGACATTCTTATACAAGGCACTTCTGGGAACAAAATTCAAGATGCTCTTAACATACTTGGTACAACCTGTCACAAGTTAGGCTTAGTTATAAATGCAGATAAAACCAAATACGAGTATAGGAAACGAAGAAATATAACACTTACTCTAAATGGTGTGGAACTGAGCCGTGTACAGAAGTACAAGTATCTGGGCATGTATGTTGGATACACATGTGAGAGTAAAAATGCTGAAATAAATCATATCAGCACCTTATGTAAAGCCCGTCTGCATCCTCTAAAAGCACTGGCTTTTTCTGGTAAAGGTGTTGGGGTACCTATCTTGCGGATGTTATACATAAGCACTGTTCGCTCCCTGATAGACTACGCAGCACCCGTATTGTCTTACACAGGCCAAGGCAGAATTCAAAAAATAGAGCTGATACAGAACGAGGCTATGAGGATTATTCTTGGATGTCAAAGAAATGCAATGATTGAAATAATGAGAATGGAATTAAATTTACAGAGTGTGTGTGATAGAGTCCGTGACATTAACACTAGAGTATCTATTCGTTTCATGCGGAGAAAAGGAGGGGATAAGCTGTTTGAGAGCGTTCAGACCTGCTTGAGTGACGTACACACTTCCAGGAAACTGAGGGAGACACGCTATACGAGAGGATTAGCTCATGACCTCAGGGAATACGACGTACTTGACTGCTGTAAACCCTCTCGAAAGTGTAATATGTCTGCTCCCTGGAAAGTACAGAAAATAGACGTCGAAATTGTACCCCTCAAGGTGAAAAAGATTCATCATGAACCGGGACAATTACGGTGTTTGTATGGAAGCATGATATCTCGGTTACCAAGAGGCAACAGTTTACATGTATATTGCGACGGGTCGGTGGCGGAGGATGGCAGGGCAGGGTGTGGTGTCCTAATAAGGGATTATACGGAGTTTGGGACTGTGGACAGGATAATTGAACTCCGGCTTAGTAATTATATATCATCCACACAAGCTGAACTGCAGGCCATTCTGGCGTGTTTGGAGGAAGTACGTCATGACGACAAAAATGTTTTTGTATTTGTCGATAGCCGAGGAGCACTGGAGTCCTTAAACAGTCGAAACCCAGTCTTCATGTCTATAGTGGAGGACTGTAAGAGAAGAATAACTGAGATACAGCTGAAAGGTTATAGTGTGAAATTCATGTGGATTCCATCTCACGTTGGAATAGTGCTCAACGAGGTGGCGGATGACTTGGCCAAACGTGCCACATCAAAACCACAAGTTGACATTGAATGTGAATTCACAATGAGACAAATAAGAAGCAAAATCAGAAATATTCAGGCACAGGCGGGAGTGGAGAGGAGAGAGATAATGTATGAGAGTAGTCAAACCATGCAACACTACATGTATGTGAGTCAAAACACCCATTTCACTTATGGTAAAAGGAGAAATGCTTGGAGTGACTCTGTGTACATGCGGCTCAGGCTTGGGTACAAATATTACTGGGAATATGGGATAGATGTTCATGGTAATGACACGAAGTGTAAACTATGTGGTATGTTAAGGTCTCACACCCTTGCCCATTATATTCTTGATTGTCCGTTGATTAGTGTATATAGAAACACTGAGATAAGGACTGTTCCTGAACAAATAGCCTGGATGTGTCACAACGGAAAGGTTGATGATATTCTTGAGAGATATAAGAATTTTGCACCAAGATTGTAATATTTTGTTGAATTATCTGCAGGTGTCTTGCAATTTGTCTATACAGTATACCTAGGTCATAAAAGTATTTGTGTGTACGTCTGATAACATACTACTTGTGAAGGAGGAAATGTATATTTTTACCTCTCAAAATGTTTGGTAATGTGTTTATTTGTGATGTGTGTATATGTATATATTAACACGTTGTACTGAATGGGGTGAGAATAGCTTGAGCTACCTCATCCCTTTGTGTGTATTTTACCTCAATAAACTTATTTCAATTTCAATTTCAATTTCAGGTAAACTTGCAACTACGTCAACTCAACCCGTCGAAAATAACAGTACTTATATTAACTATTTGTGTCAAATGTACCAAATATGCACTGTTAGGGCCCCGGAATGAGTTTTGTATTACTGAACGAGCCCAAAATGGCATTCTATTTAAATCAGAAATGTAACTAACCTTACCTAGCCTTCTCAAGCAATTCATATATGCTGTTTAAAGTTCATTATAGTCTAATATATGTGTTATAGTATAGAATGGGGTTGACATAGATACATATGGGTTCCCATATGTATCTGGCAACCCCTAATATATGTGTCTAATATATTTCCCCTGATAAGTCTTTCCCCTATAGTACCACCTGACGATGTAGTTCTGACCAGACGTAAATTGTCAACACATTTATTCTCAAAACTAACAATGATTTTTTGTTCTTTGATATGTACTTCAATGGAAACTTTCTACCGTTCTACCATAGGGGGGTGGGGAGATTTTGTGATGAGGTGGGGAGGATTTGTGATGAGGTGGGGAGGATTTGTGATGAGGTGGGGAGGATTTGTGAGTGTGTTTGGAGAAATTGAAGTGAGGTGAGGTGAGGTTGGGGGGGGGGGGGGGGAGGGATGAATAAGGCGGGGGTGGGTAAAAACTGAGTGCCCACAAAGAAGGAATGAATCAGAACCCCCCCCTCCCCCTCCCCCCCCCCCGTGACAAAGCACAAAGTACTGAAGTGTTGCCTTTACAATCCTCAACACAATCACAAAACACAATCCAACCATTCACCAGCAAAACACAATCCAACCAGTAAGCAAGACCTCCAAACAGTGGTTCACGACACTGTGTAACCCGATAAACTAAAGAAAAACTCGGACAAAAAATATGGCATTTGGACCGTGAATGTGGGAAGCCAAATGCTATTTATTTATGAAACTTTCGGACAAGAAAAACAGGTAAATAACACAACGAGGAACTTTGGGAGAAAAGTTTTCCGACGTTAAAGTTCGAGAGAAAAAACACTCCACGAAAAATATATAAATTATTCAAGCCACTAACCGCGGTTTATTTTGTTTATATTCTCAATACATATAACCCAATTTTGTGAGATGGCCTGTGCTTTACCTGTGACCGATTTCGAGTATTGTTCTACTCCAGCAGCCTAGCCTGAAGGAAAATATCACACAGTTGTAGCTTGATCAGTGAGGCTATTTATGTTAGTAGCCTGCAGACCTGCAAAGTCATCGCAAGGACTTCCTACAAAAACTACTGTAGTCCCCCGTCTTGTAAGACATTTCCGGTACAGCGGTTGAAGTATTCATTTGCTCCCAGAAGGCTGAAGAGTCGTAGCATCCCGTCTTCTCAGGTTCATTATTTTCAGATGGCCACTAAGCAATTTTGTTTATGTCTGATGGTATCCTGGGCCCAGATTCACGAAGTGGTTACGCAAGCACTTACCAGCCTGTACATCTTTTCTCAATCTTTCGCGGCTTTAACTAAGTACACAATTATTAAACGGTGCTTCGGAGCTCACTGAGGCTGTTCATAACAATAACAACAGTTTACAAGCATGAAAACTTCCCAATCAACTGTTTAATATTTGTAACCAAAGCCGTTAAAGATTGAGGAAAGATGTACACGTTCGTAAGTACTTTCGTAACCTGCTTCGTGAAATTTCCCGGGGCCAGATTCACGAAGCAGGTCTGTAGTCGGAATATCGGCAACAAAAAACGACTTGATTACTCTCTAGTTCGTAGCGTGTCAAATATCAACATTGAAACTGCCAGGTTCCCACGGGAAGGTGTGTGCTGGGAGCGTGTCCACACTCCCATGGTCCCATACTTCAAGGTCACTACACTCTCCCACGCTTCAAGGTCACCACAACTCTCCCACCTTCTTTCAAGTCCATCATATAGTCTTACAATAGACTGTCCACCCACTGCCTCCTCTCCCTAACACACACCTCCCACTACTCCATCCCACACCTGCTTACCTCAATCACACAGACAGGCAGACAACAAAGAGCAGACAGACATTGTCAGACAGACAGACAGACAGCCTGTCAGACAAAGACAGACAGGCTGTCTGTCTGACAGACACAGCGCCCCCAACCCCCGCCCCCACAACAATCTCAAATCGACCCCAGAATTTCTACCCGTTTCCTTGTCTATATTGAAACTTATCTTACCTTGCGATGATTTCGGGGCTCAATCGTCCCCGAAACCCGGTCCTTGGCCAGACCTACACCCCCCTTACCACACCTACACCAGACTTGTGTGGCACGAGCCACACCACCACCACGTTCTCTAAAGAATAATTATTGTGGACGTCAACCATTTCTAAACCTTTAAGACGTTTTACTGAATGGATTCGGCCAGTAAAACATCTCTCCACACTCAAGAGGTTAGCAACTTCTCCAGCTATGAATGGGGATGTACAACTTCTCCAGCTATGAATGGGGATGTACAACTTCTCCAGCTATGAATGGGGATGTACAACTTCTCCAGCTATGAATGGGGATGTACAACTTCTCCAGCTATGAATGGGGATGTACAACTTCTCCAGCTATGAATGGGGATGTACAACAATATTCCACTCAAGAGCACCAGTCTTAAAAAAAGGTACCATCATTGGTGTAGCATGTCTTGCTTGAAAGGTTCTCGTTATCTCAAAAGGAATTAAATACCAAATTAACAAGACCAGCACCCAAGGGGCGCGCCGAGCAATGAGACTGCAGGGGGTGGTTCGGTCTGTCTCTCTCTCTCTCTCATCCCATTCCCGCAATAAGAGCTCATTATTGACAAGAACCTGGCAGTGACAGGAGCAGTTGCTTACACAGCCGGGAAGGTGACCTCCTCCGCGCTGCCCACACAACCAGTCCCCATGACGAAGGTGACCACCACCATGACGAAGGTGACCACCACCATGACGAAGGTGACCACCACCATGACGAAGGTGACCACCACCATGACGAAGGTGACCACCACCATGACGAAGGTGACCACCACCATGACGAAGGTGACCACCACCATGACGAAGGTGACCACCACCACGACGAAGGTGACCACCACCATGACGAAGGTGACCACCACCATGACGAAGGTGACCACCACCATGACGAAGGTGACCACCACCATGACGAAGGTCACCACCACCATGACGAAGGTCACCACCACCATGACGAAGGTCACCACCACCATGACGAAGGTGACCACCACCATGACGAAGGTGACCACCACCATGACGAAGGTGACCACCACCATGACGAAGGTGACCACCACCATGACGAAGGTGACCACCACCATGACGAAGGTGACCACCACCATGACGAAGGTGACCACCACCATGACGAAGGTGACCACCACCATGACGAAGGTGACCACCACCATGACGAAGGTGACCACCACCACCATGACGAAGGTGACCACCACCATGACGAAGGTGACCACCACCATGACGAAGGTGACCACCACCATGACGAAGGTGACCACCACCATGACGAAGGTGACCACCACCATGACGAAGGTGACCACCACCACGACGAAGGTGACCACCACCATGACGAAGGTGTCCACCACCACCATGACGAAGGTGACCACCACCATGACGAAGGTGACCACCACCATGAACATCTCTCACACTCCCCCATGTCCTGTCATGAGTCCAGTAACTCACACGGCGCTCTCAGCGCTGGTGCTGATAAAAATAAAAGACATTCTTTAACAGCTCATATAGCCTGAACAGGGAGACTTTATGGTCTGTAAGCATGTGGCTTTTCTTGATAAAGAGGAGGATGGTTTTCTTCAATGACTAGAAGGATAGATTATTATCTTAAGAAGGATCAATTAGCCTCCGAGGTCTGGAATAATCCGTCGAGAATGCTCGAAACCTCTGTCGACTGAGGACTAAGCCTTCAGAACTGACTTAGTGAATGAGTCCGTCAGAATGACAGCTTGATTCCCACAGCACGGCATCCTCGGAGTAGATACGACAACCTCTTACTGAAACGTCGCACCTAGGAAGAATTTAAGCTCCTCTGGCGATAGGAAGTACAAAATAAATTACAAATCGTTCATGTGTATACTGTTATTACAGGAGGAACGAGGTCAACGACCGTGAGGGTGGTTTAACAAGCGCGGCACGGCTCGTCCGGTGGCGGGAATTCTGACGGCCAATCAGAATCGCCGGACGAGGTAATATACGACAGCAGAAACTGCTCCAGACAGCACTCTACCCCTTCCCACCCAGTCGACGTGACGTCCTTACTGATTGACGTCGTCGTGAGTGTAACGGCGTGGGGACAACCTTCTTGAGGTTATCTTGAGATGATTTCGGGGTTTTAGTGTCCCCGCGGCCCGGTCCTCGACCAGGCCTCCACCCCCAGGAAGCAGCCCGTGACAGCTGACTAACACCCAGGTACCTATTTTACTGCTAGGTAACAGGGGGGCATAGGGTGAAAGAAACTCTGCCCATTGTTTCTCGCCGGCGCCTGGGATCGAGCCCAGGATCACAAGTCCAGCGTGCTGTCCGCTCAGCCGACCGGCACAAGGCTGGAGTCAGTGTATTATATAGTCGTTTGTACTATCCTCAGGAGACAGTACTCTTACCTGACATCTACCATGTCAGTACTGATACACTGTTGGTGTTGTGTGAAATAGTCGCTGTTGATACATTCATATCAAAGTGTTTTAGATCGTGGACATAGAAACGCTATCCGTGCTATTGGCTGTACAAGAATGTATGAAGTCTTGTATTTGTATATATAAATGTGATAAGGGTCAGGAAAATTAGGAGGGAAGAGAGAATAAGAAGGACCAAAGGAGTGGGACCTAAAATAAATGACTTCTCACTAAACGGATAAGATGGTTGTGGCATCTTGAACTATTTCCAATTGGCATTTTCACGTTGAGGCCCCTTGACTGTACAAATCCACAAGGGCCATGACGAGGATTCGAACCTGCGTCCAGGAGCATCCCAGACACTGCCTTAATCGACTAAGCTACGACAGGGTTAAAGAGAGTTGATACCGAAGTTGTCGTCCCTTGAATGTGCTGTGCGTGCCGACCGAATTGATAGTATCTTGTTTATTCTGGGAGTTATATCTGGTGTGTGGGCGGGTCAAGTAATGGCGGCGGGTCGTCGAGGGAGCCGGGGTCGTCCCGCGGGTCGTCGAGGGAGCCGGGGTTGTCCTGCGGGTCGTCGAGGGAGCCGGGGTCGTCCCGCGGGTGGGTCTGGCCAGAATAATTCACGTGATATACCGCCGTCAGCGGCCCGCTGGACGGAGGGCAAATAATTGAAGAATCATCCAGCGAGAGTTTTTTGTCGCAGGTGTAAAGTGCGGCGTCTCTCCTCTTTACTCCCCACAGCCACGCTCCTGTGCCAGGTAAGTCCATTACGGGCTCACCATAGCCCGTGCTACTTGGAACCTGTTCAGAGTAGCTGAATCTATATCATCTCTACTTCCACCTCTAGTTTCGTTGGTTTCGGGATTTAGCGTCCCCGCGGCCCGGTCATCGCCCAGGCCTCCTGATCAACCAGGCTTTAGGACGCACGCGGCTGCTCGCAGTCTGACGTATGAATCACAGCCTGGTTGATCAGGTATGCTTTGGAGGTGTTTTATCAAGTTCTCTCTTATAACTGGCTGTCCCCTCAGTGTTCAAGGGGGTATATGCCTCCAGCCTCACCCCCCCTCACCCTGATGCCCCTGTTACCTAGCAGTAAAATAAGTACCTGGGTGTTAGTCAGCTGTCACGGGCTGCTTCCTGGGGGTGGAGGCCTGGTCGAGGACCGGGCCGCGGGGACACTAAAAAGCCCCGAAATCATCTCAAGATAACCTCAAGATAACCCCCCACCCGTGCCTCCAGCAACTTTCTCTTACGCCCGCCAAGCCATAGTTTCCACCCCCTGAGCTTATGTCTGCACCTGCTGTTTAATCATTGAGTCTTAGTGCACTGGTCTAGTCCACAGCCCTCGCTCGCCTCCCACTGAGCCATCATCAATTGAGGACAAGTGGCTGCCGCTCTCACCTCATCAATTACCCGCACGATAAATGTCCCCAGCGGCATGCACTGCAGCCAATTGGCTAGAAACACGCTCGAGTAACAATGGCCCCGTGACGGCCCTTCTACACGGCTTCATTCTCACTATATTGAATATAACCCCCACAATCCTGGCGGGTGCCAGCACAACACTCGACCCCCAGCAGCTGACAGTGTTAGTTGTCGACACTTAACACTGGGTGTCGACAACACCCAGTGTTAACACCCGAAGTACAGGAGCTTCGGTGCTAGATTTGTCAGCTGGAGGTGTTCCACGAATCAGCACCACAGTTACTTTCCCGAGAATATAATATAAACCAAGTTTAATGAGAAAGTTCTCGCTATATAGGGTACCCAACCACTTGGGCTGGACGGTAGAGCGACTTTCTCGCTTCATGCAGGTCCGTGTTTAATCCCCGAGCGTCCAAGTGATGGGACGGGGAAAGGAAGGAATGGTGCCCAATCACCTAATCCTTATCCTGACCCCTTCCCAGTGCTATATAGTCGTAATAGCTTGGCACTTTCTCCTGAAAACTCACTCACTCGCTATATAGTGCGTTGCTGGTTGATCAGTAGGCTACTTTGATCGTCTTTCATTGCATTTTTCGTCTTTCATTTCGTCTTTCGATTGCAGCCTATCAGCTGCACTCTCGTGCAGCTGATAGGCCTTAAGGCCTAGCTCCATTCCCCCCTCCCCCCTTTCCTAAAAAAACTACCCTGTCTGGGTTGGTCAGTTGAGATGGGGCTGGTAGCGTCCAGGTGACAGGTAAAGAATCCACTCTAATATTAGTCTCGTAACCCTCAAATGTTGAGTAATCACGGCACTTCATGGCTGCAATATTTCTCGCCCCAATACATGGACGAATCAGAGGGACTGTTAGCAAGTAAAAATAATAATCAATCAATGTGTTTCCTCACGACTTGCATTTGATTTATTATCTACTAGGGGGTACCCTAGTAGACAGTTGGCAGACAGTTACCCGGCATTGCCCGGGGTAACTGTCTGCCATTGCCGTGTGGGTGGTTGCTGGTGAGAGGAGCTTAGCAGTGTGAAATATTAAAGAACAGAAATGTTATCCCATTTACTTTGAGGAAAGGGTCAGGGGTTCGAGACACCTCTGAAATTGTGGGAGGCTCGTCTGTTTTGTGTGACTACGAACAAAGTGTGAAGTGCAGGAAATGTCGGAAATATTTTAAAGACATCTGCGAATAGCGAAAACATTTTAAACTTTGGCTGCCACCGCTAAATATATTTAAAACTGTCAAATCATCGTGGGGATTTGAATACGACTTTATCACGCTGGTGACATCACGCTAATGCATTCTGGTGACCCCCCAACCTTTGCTCATCCCGGTCCCCTGCCAATTTGGGTGAGGCTAGCCCCAGGCGTCTGACCTCTAGATAGACGCTCTCTCATAGGATAAAGTTAGATATGTGTAACAATTATCGTCCACTACCCTAAGCACTTGACTAACGGTTACGACCTCTGGTTTAAGTATGAATTATTATTCTGGCAATAATTACTATTAATTATTAGATAAGAGTTATTACTCTGGTCCCCGCCCCCCCCCTCCCTCTCGCAGCAACTGACGTCAAGTTCTGAGGTTAACTTTGGCGAGGTGGGAGCGTTAACTGCCAAACCATTTGGGCTGGGCGGTAGAGCGACGGTCTCGCTTCATACAAATCGGCGTTCAATTCCCGACCGTCCATAAGTAACTGGACACCATTCCTTTCCCCCGTCCCATCCCAAATCCTTATCCTGACCCCTTCCCAGTGCTATATAATCGTAATGTATTGGCGCTTTCCCCCCCCCCCCCCCTGATAATCCCCTTTTCCACCACACCCCCCAACCTCCTTGTGGCTGTTACTCCTCGCCCCCCCTCCCACGAACCTGTTACCTGTACCCCCTCCCACCTGTCTCAAGCAGGTAGGGGACCTGCTTGAGACAGATCATGTGAGTTATGCCGTTCCCAGTAACCTTTCTGAGTAGATTGCGACTGTCACCTGAAGTTGGACCAGCACGGGGTTCTCTGAGGACTCTGGCCTTAGGGTCGACACTCCTTAAGCCCCGCTCCTGTGCCAGGTAAGTCCACTACGGGCTCACCATAGCCCGTGCTACTTGGAACTTTTGTTCCGAGTAGCTGAATCTTAAAACCATGAATTTTAACGAGTTGTTGTTTAAGATCAGCGTCGCAGGTTAAAGTTTTTACACTTACGGGTTTAATGGTCAACGTCAGAGGCTGATGCTCAACGAGAAGGGATAATGTTTAACGACACGAGTTAATTGATCTGACCCCAGGACGGGCTTGGGGGAGTAGCACTCTCGGAACCTGGTTGATACCTGGTTGATGGGGTTCTTGGAGTTCTTCTATTCCCCAAGCCCGGCCCGAGGCCAGGCTTGACTTGTGAGAGTTTGGTCCACCAGGCTGTTGCTTGCAGCGGCCCGCAGGCCCACATACCCACCACAGCCCGGTTGGTCCGGCACTCCTTGGAGGAATAAATCTAGTTTCCTCTTGAAAATGTCCACGGTTGTTCCGGCAATATTTCTTATACTTGCTGGGAGGACGTTGAACAACCGCGGACCTCTGATGTTTATACAGTGTTCTCTGATTGTGCCTATGGCACCTCTGCTCTTCACTGGTTCTATTCTACATTTTCTTCCATATCGTTTACTCCAGTACGTTGTTATTTTACTGTGTAGATTTGGTACCTGGCCCTCCAGTATCTTCCAACTACAGGTAAACTCTAGGACGGAAGGGAGGGATTCATCAAGGGAAAGCGCCAAACCATTACGACTATATAGCATTTGAGATGGGGTCAGGATAAGGATTTGGGATGGGACGGGGAGGGGGGGGGGGGATTGGGAGGAAGGAATGCTGGCCAACCACTTTGATGGTCGGGGATTGAACACTCAGTTCTTGATTACTTCAATATTTGTTTATTGAATGGGAATTAGTGGTATTAGAGGTATCCAATCCTTATGACGGAGGAATTGGAGTGTACTTGTCACGGATGTTCTGTAATAAGTTCCAGACCTTAGTACGACAGGAGAGTAAATAGTGATAACTAATGACCAACCTTGAGGTGCTTCCGGGGCTTAGCGTCCCCGCGGCCCGGTCGTCGACCAGGCCTCCTTTTTGTTGCACACCCCCAGGAAGCAGCCCGTAGCAGCTGTCTAACTCCCAGGTATATACTGCTAGGTAACAGGGGCACCAGGGCGAAAAACGTTTTTGCCCATATGTCTCCGCCTCCACCGGGGATCGAACGCGGAATGGCGGGACTACGAATCCGAAGCGCTGTCCACCCAGCTGTCAGATATGGACTGTCAACATATTCACTGTCCAGGACGATGGGGTCTGCTTCTCCTGCTCTGCAGATCATGAAGGTGGTGAACGACCATGCAGAACGTGTGGATCAGTAAAGTCTGATATATATTATAAAACTGCTATATAATGCCCACGTGCCCATGTTCTGTCCAGAAGCAGAAAGTGAAGATAGTGTCACACCGGACA
Source organism: Procambarus clarkii (assembly GCF_040958095.1). Taxonomy (NCBI): domain Eukaryota; kingdom Metazoa; phylum Arthropoda; class Malacostraca; order Decapoda; family Cambaridae; genus Procambarus; species Procambarus clarkii. Next base: position 9,446,426 of record NC_091221.1, read on the forward strand.
TCCTTTTCTGCGTTTTGAGAGGTGGAGTTCCTCCACACGCCAACATCCTGGTTGATCAGTCCAGCAACCAGGAGGCCTGGTCGACGACCGGGCCGCGGGGACGCAGAGCCCCGGAAGCACCTCAAGGTAACGGCTGCCAAGATGAAGATTAAGCCACCCAAAAGGTGGCACGGGCATGAATAGCCCGTAAGTGGTGGCCCTTTTGAGCCATTACCAGTATCAATAGATGATACTGGAGATCTGTGGAGGTGCGACTGCACCCTGCGTGACGGGAGATGTCTCCCGATAACGGCTGCCTATACTTATTAATTTAAAACTCATCGCATCCACCAGCCATGATATCCACCGCCTATCCTAGGAGCCGAGCGGACAGCACGCTGGACTGTGATCCTGTGGTCCCGGGTTCGATCCCGGGCGCCGGCGAGAAACAATGGGCAGAGTTTCTTTCGCTCTATGCCCCTGTTACCTAGCAGTAAAATAGGTACCTGGGTGTTAGTCAGCTGTCACGGGCTGCTTCCTGAGGGTGGAGGTCTGGTCGAGGACCGGGCCGCGGAGACACTAAAGCCCCGAAATCATCTCAAGATAACCTCAAGATAACCTCCCGCTGAGCAGGTAAGGCACCTTGGTCACAGCGGTGGAGGACCATCTTCAGACCATTTGCACGAGTAATATCAAACAAATCTTCAAAGCGAGTTGAAAATGCGGAAATTCAGTTTAAATAAAAAGCAGCCTTTCTTTCTCAAGACTTTTCTTCAGTAGTCACCATTCTTCAAATGCTTCCTTAACTCAGACGTCTTACTCTCGCGCGAAATTGCCGCCTTCCGCCTCAAACACTTCAATCTCATCTACTATCAAAATAAATAATTCAATGCACAAGGGTTTTTTTTACAATGAATTACCAAGGGGTAAGCGCCAAGCCATTATGGCTATATAGTACTTGGAAGGGGTCAGGATAAGGATCTGGGATGGGACGGGGGGGGGAAAGGAATGGTGTCCAACCACTTTATGGACGGTCGGGGGATTGAACGCCGACCTGCATGAAGCGAGACCGTCGGCCTACCGTCCAGCCCAAGTAGTTCGGGATGTGATGTGAATTGAATGATTATTTGACATAAGTTCTCTCCTCTGCACTATAGCGAAGATAACAGTCTTCCTCTCTTGATAACACAGTCCCCTTACTCATTCCACTTCCGTTTCCTCTATAAATTTCCCCTTCTCTACAGCCTCTATCTTCCTCTCCACCTCCAAGATTGTCTCCCTCCATCCCAAGACCTGACTCCACCTCTTAAGAAAGGTTCCCGTTCTTCCTGTCAATTGTCGCATCTTACTACGACGCTCTCGTCACCTGCTGCCACCATCCTCCCTCATGTTGTTGTTTAAGATCTGCTACCTGGAACAAAAGTTCCAGGTAGCACGGGCTATGGTGAGCCCGCAGTTTTTTTCTCTCCCATCTTCCCTCCAACCCTCAACATTATAGCACCCTGGCTGCTCTACATCCTCACCTGCTGACAACACCCCGGGTGTCACCTGCTGACAACACCCCGGGTGTCACCTGCTGACAACACCCCGGGTGTCACCTGTTGACAACACCCCGGGTGTCACCTGCTGACAACACCCCGGGTGTCACCTGCTGACAACACCCCGGGTGTCACCTGCTGACAACACCCAGAGTGTCACCTGCTGACAACACCCCGGGTGTCACCTGCTGACAACACCCAGAGTGTCACCTGCTGACAACACCCAGAGTGTCACCTGCTGACAACACCGTGTCACCTGCTGACAACACCCAGTGTCACCTGCTGACAACACCCCGGGTGTCACCTGCTGACAACACCCCGGGTGTCACCTGCTGACAACACCCAGAGTGTCACCTGCTGACAACACCCAGTGTCACCTGCTGACAACACCCCGGGTGTCACCTGCTGACAACACCCCGGATGTCACCTGCTGACAACACCCCGGGTGTCACCTGCTGACAACACCCCGGGTGTCACCTGCTGACAACACCCCGGGTGTCACCTGCTGACAACACCCCGGGTGTCACCTGCTGACAACACCCCGGGTGTCACCTGCTGACAACACCCCGGGTGTCACCTGCTGACAACACCCCGGGTGTCACCTGCTGACAACACCCCGGGTGTCACCTGCTGACAACACCCCGGGTGTCCCCTGCTGACAACACCCCGGGTGTCCCCTGCTGACAACACCCCGGGTGTCACCTGCTCACTTTAATGCTGTACAAAGTGGAGAGGCAAACACGCCAAGTCCAGCTTTTGTCAGGGTAAAAACACTTTTTCCCAGACGTCTTCTGGTATTCACTACTGTGTAGTTTGCTCCCGTCGCGAGGCTGACAGTCTTAGGGTGAGTGTATCCTCAAGACTGACACTTGGGCTCTTGGGACCACTGGCAGTCTTACCGAGGACGAGTGCCACCACCGGGGACGAGTGCCACCACCGAGGACGAGTGCCACCACCGAGGACGAGTGCCACCACCGGGGACGAGTGCCACCACCGGGGACGAGTGCCACCACCGAGGACGAGTGCCACCACCGGGGACGAGTGCCACCACCGAGGACGAGTGCCACCACCGGGGACGAGTGCCACCACCGGGGACGAGTGCCACCACCGGGGACGAGTGCCACCACCGAGGACGAGTGCCACCACCGGGGACGAGTGCCACCACCGGGGACGAGTGCCACCACCGGGGACGAGTGCCACCACCGAGGACGAGTGCCACCACCGGGGACGAGTGCCACCACCGAGGACGAGTGCCACCACCGGGGACGAGTGCCACCACCGGGGACGAGTGCCACCACCGGGGACGAGTGCCACCACCGGGGACGAGTGCCACCACCGGGGACGAGTGCCACCACCGGGGACGAGTGCCACCACCGGGGACGAGTGCCACCACCGAGGACGAGTGCCACCACCGGGGACGAGTGCCACCACCGGGGACGAGTGCCACCACCGGGGACGAGTGCCACCACCGGGGACGAGTGCCACCACCGGGGACGAGTGCCACCACCGAGGACGAGTGCCACCACCGGGG